>NC_049989.1:8289124-8300266 GCF_000003815.2 Branchiostoma floridae | reverse complement strand
GGAAGCCCTTCAGAAGGTGACCGACCACGGCAAAGTTGAAGTTGGACTTGAAGCTGAGTCCCACCGAGTGGTCCATCTGCTTGAAGTGCCACTCCATGGGTTCCCTGGTCTCCATCAGGACCTGTTCAGGGCTCTGTAAGGAGGGAAGACACATGGCAATCAGAGACAGCAGACTTCACACCCTTACCCATACTACTCCATGGGTTCTCTGGTCTCCATCAACACCTGTTCAGGGCTCTGTAAGGAGGGAAGACAGCAGACTTCACACCCTTACCCATACTACTCCATGGGTTCTCTGGTCTCCATCAACACCTGCTCAGGGCTCTAAAGGGAGGGGAGACATAAGGCAATCAGAGACAGCAGACTTCACACCCTTACCCATACTACTCCATGGGTTCCCTGGTCTCCATCAGCACCTGTTCAGGGCTCTATAGGGAGGGGAGACACATGGCAATCAGAGACGGCAGACTTCACCCCCTTACCCATACTACTTTATGACCACTCCCGTCTTTAACAAACATGATGAGCACAGTATTGAAGATGTACTATGGCAATCCAGTATTTGCATATATTGGGAACCACAGAAACACAAACATACATGCACAGAAACAAGCAACAAAATACTCCTTTTCCTTTGGGGTTAGGTAACTATCATATTCGGGTAGCTCAGAAATCACCTATACTTCAAACAACTCTAAGAAATTTAAAACACTGGAATAAGATGTTTATGCAGTGCACCATACATATCAAATAGACAAATTTCTTACCTAAACCAATGAAGGCTTAATATGTGAGACTTAAAAAAAAATATCAAGTAGCTTTCTGATGTCCAGTATCTGATAACAGAGTTGTCATTGTGATCAATTCAGGAACAAAAATTTCATGTAGGTCTTTGTTTCTAGATTTGAAACTGTAGTCTCGACAAATATTTCATTACAGACTAGCAATGACCGAGGGTACACCTTTGGGGTAATTTGTTAAGGGGTGGTTTACATACCCTTCTGTCGAAGTGTCCCTGGCTGTCTAAGGTGTGGAGGTTCTGTTCCAGCAGCCCCAGCCCTGCGGAGTACAGGGGGATCTCATCCAGCTGCAGCACTGCGATGGCCACCCAGAACAGCAGCTTATGGAACACAGATTCCTGAGGACAAACAAATCACACTAGCAGTTTTAATACAGGGATTAACAAGTTTTTGAAAATTCACTTGTCCTATTGGGCAAAATAACTTGCCCAAACCTAGCTTTCACTTGCCTGAAATTTAAAAGGCATTTTTCTATGTATTTTTACTTCCAGCGATGGAATTCTTTCATCATTGGCTCTATTTTCTGTGTTGACAAATTGATGCCACAACTGTAAGGAGTTTCTTTGACAATATATCAAAACCTTGCTCATGGAAAAACCTTACTACTTGCCCGGAGCAAGTGGGGTAGGACACGCACTTGCCCAATCAACACTTGAAAATTGGGCAAGTGGACTTGTTTAACCTTGTAATATCAAGTTGAACCTAATATTTCAATATTTTAATAACAACCTACTTATAAGTACCTGAGATTCCAAGTGGTTCATATCCCAGCTTGGACATGCTAATACTTTACTTTTTTTTACTTAAAAACATGCATAATTATACTGTTCTTTGCTTGCACTGAGAGATATGAAGTTGAACAAACCACTACCACTGTACTAGCCCATACTGTAGTGCTCACACACCTGTGTATGTGGCCCGGGGGCTAGAGAACATTGCCCAGAACAAAAGGTGCGTGAAGAATTCTCTGGAGGAATGCATTCACGGACTCTTGCACAAGTGGAATTTTCATAACATTCTCAGCTATATGAAGTAGGTGGTTGCCCAAAGCATGTTTTGCTTAGAGTTACAACAATTTTCATCAATCAATGACTGTTTTTTTTGTAAAGGTACAGTACATACCTCCCAAATTTTGCTTACCTTTGGAAGTAAGGGCTGCAGTCTGGTCAGGCACATGACAATGGCTTCTACTAACACCAGGTCTGTGTAGGACTCCAGTGCCTACAGGTACAAATCAAGCATACAATATTTTATACTACAATAGTTAGGACATGAAATCTTAATGCCATTCTGTACTGCATCATGCATATCACTCATCTCAATAAAGGGACATGCCTGATTCTTGGTACAAATTCCTGTGACAAACAAAGCATTTAAGGTTTTCTTGGTGACTATCTCCAAGCAAAAGCCTAAATACAGCGCCATCTGTCCTGTTTGGGAGGTACTGCACATGCTGTGGATATATAGTAAGCAGCAGCAAAAGTAAGAATAAAGCATAGGGAAATCTCTTATATTGGAAAAGAATTATGCAAGCTTTCATTGGTCAGAAGCAAGTGATCCTAGAGCTCATATACTTTATTAACCAATCAAAAAGTATAACCTGAGGAAACAGAGAAATGTAAGCCTTAGCTAATCACAGCCACTGTTTGAATCGCATGCTAGCATGACTCAATAATAACTCTACAGAAAAGAAAATAAAGAAGCAAGAAATATCAATAAAAATTTCTTAGAGGAAGCCTTTTATCTCTTTTTTATCGAAATATTTCGAGCCAGCCATGCAGGTAAATGTGAGATAAAAGTGAAACAAAATCCAGCCAGTCAAACCTCTTACTAAGTGGACAGAATTTTCACTTTGCAACTTTTTGTTAGGCAAGTCCTCACTTGTATCAAAGATCCAGACATATATAGACTCACATAGATGTCTTTGCAGGTCTGAGAACAAAGACAGCGTAAACATGAATGATGTCATCAATGGACAATAGGAACGCATGCCCTCTCACTTTAGAATACTTGCCACATCAATATCTATGGCTCTGCCAAAAAGTATAGGAATCAAACTTGCATTGGTGTAGCTATATCTGAAATTAACAAAAAGTCCCTGCTAATGTGTGGCTTTAACATACTATTCATTAAACTTTTCAGCACTTTAAATTTGTGAAATCACAGTGAAAATCTAGTTGCGGGCTGAATGGAAAGTAGCAACAGAACAGAAGACAGTCACTAGAAAACTGTAACACAAAAAATCCCCATAATGTCAAAATCCACATGTTGTCCACCTAAGCCAACCATCTGACAAGCAAAATCATGTCAATCCATGTTTAACACATGGAGATTATTCCTTGGAACATCTTTGATATACAAATGTAATTGGCAAGATTTTACCAGTAAAATTCAAATGCATATTTGCCTTGCCTCAAAATACATTACATCACATAAATGTGAAAAATGCATTGTCAAGAGATGGTGATTGTTCTACGCTTAACCCTCTCGTCATCAGTGATATAGCATAGAACATCATTTCCAAATTCACATGTAGTGTAAAATTATGTTTAGATGAAATATTGCTTTGAGCCCAGTGGCACAGTGCTTTCCACAGCTAAAACGGCAGCCTTGGAGGACAGTCATTAAGATATTCACAGACAGAGGCACAGGATTTTACAACTAGAGATGGGGAGATTTGAGCTTTAGAGGAACTGCAGTTTGTGTAGAATGAGATAGGTGAAGCTGTGCCTACATTTGAACTCCAGTGATTTGTTAAGAGAATGGCTTAGTAAGTGTGCTCTATTGAATAGAATGTAATGATGAACAGTAGAAGTCAGTGCTTTTAGGTTGAAAATGTGCATTTTCAGGAAAATGACCACTAGAGATGACAGTTTTGAGTGTTTAAACGAGTATCTTACAGAGAATGGAATAGTAGCCAGAAGCGAGGCTGTCGCCTGAACCAATGGAAACCACGGTGCCCTGTGTGAGAGAGAAAGTCCCATGCTGTACCTCTGGGTTATGACTCCGGAAGGTCTCCCTCACCTTTGCTAGAATGTGGATGAGCTGCTTGACCTGGCCGTCGGTCGTCGTTTTGCTGATGCAGCCGAGGACGACCATCGCGCGCGGCTGTAGGGCAGGGTTGTACTGGAAGGCAAACCTAGCCGAGAGAAAGAGCACAGTAAAGCATACTCATCATTTATTTGGTTACAAAACCTCCCAATTATGTACAGAAAGAGTTTGTAATGACATGTCGACATCTCTAGAGCTGAAAAGATTTTAAAATTTTGATACAGAAGCCCATGAACTACCTGGTTGGGCATCGGTTTGGACTGTAGGATAAGGACTCATGGCTAATTTCAGACGTACAATGTTCAGTTGCTTCAGGACAGATACACAGACATCAACCTGATGCCTGAGGACAATGCTACCATGGCAGCCGATGGTCAATCCTACAAACTACATGTATGATTATGATCAACTATACATTGAATGATGGTTAGACAGCTGAGTGTTATAAGATACACAATTCAGGCATACTATTAGCACAGTGACTGATGATAGGCAGTGGATGCTATCTGGAACATCTGTCCGTTTACCAAATCTAGCTAGTTGCTTGAGGAACTTTTGTTTTGTGTATATGATCAACTGCCCCATGGCCGTCCACAGATGATGATGATGATGCCTTACCTCCTGGATAGTTCCTGCCATTTCTCCAGCCAGTTGCATTCTGGGATGTCCAGCATGCATGCCTCCATGACCTCCAGCAGGGCATCGGTGATGACCTCCAGCGAGCACAGGGAGATCTGCTCCCCCTTCTCATGCTGGGAGGTGAACGACCTGTCTTTGTAACTCGATCTGAAAACACAGGAAAGCACTAATTAGAGCAAGTCAATATGAATTACCTCATGATTAGGATATTCTGTACACACAGATTTCATTCTATATTGTTGGGGTTATACAAACAACTACTTTTAAAAAAGAGAGAGAAAATCATCTTTTTGAAAAGGACTTTCACTTTCACCTTATGATGTTCTTAATCTACAGGTTTTCTTTATCTAATATCTGAATCACATTGTGAGAGGCAAGAACATTGCTGCTATATACATAGCATGACATGTTTCTACAAACCATTTCACTGATCAAAATCTTTTGACCTGTCAGACACCATAGAATATTCATTTGTTTGCTTTTGGGGGGAACTTTCCTGCATTACTAGACACATTCTTTTTTTACTATAGGCCAGGGCTCTAGCCAGCTCGAAATTTTTTTCCGTCAGCCAATTCCCGTTGTCGCGAAAACCGCGAAAATTAATTTAGAAAGACGGAAATGAGACCTTTAAAAACGGGTTATTAATGAGATTATCGTATGCGAAAGGGCGCCGGCACACATTGTCAACAATCATAGCAGTACTCAATAGCAAGACAAACAGTGTGTGGCTTTTACGGCTGTGGACAGCGTCCCCAAGCCGCCTGTAGCTTCCACCAAGAATTTTTGTCCGTCAAGGTTGACGGATTGGTTTAAAAAATTTTCTGTCACATGCAGCAAATTTCCGTCAATTGACAGAAAAACGGACGCTAGCTAGAGCTCTGCTAAAGGCTCATTTTCACTACTCTGCTAGGCATAGTTTGACAAACATTATCACAACACTGTAACTCAATGTTTTTATGCAGGTGACTTCCCAACTGACCTGAATGCAGCTGTAGCTGCAGACTTGACCTTACTGAGCCCAAACAGGACGTAGAACTTGGGCAGGCAGAACTCCGTCAGGCTCAGCCGGAGAACCTGCTTGGTTTCCTCTGCTTGGAGTTGTATAAGGGAGACACAAGATAACATTAAACCTAGGGGTAACCAACTGCCTATCATGTAGATCCACAGCATGAGGGCTCGAAATACTTTTTTTTGCATACCTGCACTGGTGCAGGCAACATTGAAAATTACCTGCACCAGACAAATTTTACCTGCACCACTCTGAATTCAGGAAGTATGGATCATACTAAAAATTGTTCTAATAACAATCCACATACTAGTAGTATATTACCTACATCATAGGACATCTATGTATAAAACCCAGTACATGGACCAGTACAGGTTAGGTGCAGATTTACACCAGAAATACCTGCACCACTTCAATTTTACATGCACTAACCTGCATATGCAGGTGTTATTTCGAGCCCTGCACATCAAGGTTTAAACAACAAAATATGCCTCCGCTTCTAAGGTGTTGCCAAAATTTGCATTAGAAATTTTCCAGGACAATGACCAACTGCCAAAAGTGTAAGTCGTGATACCAACAAGGTTTTATAAAAAATTGCATAAGATTAAGAAATTCTACAGCTCCTGAGAGGCTGCCAAAAATTGTATTGGAAATATTCACAGGAATAGTCCTTGTGACATATTACTGCATATTGTAAAAGTTCAGATTACAAGTTTGAGAAATTAAAGATTCGGGCTCAGGAGTTATGACCTAGCTGGAGTTCTCTATTGAGCCTTACCGCTGAAGTTGAGCTGAGTACAGGTGCACAGCGAGTGAATGATGTTGACAACAAGTCCGTGCGTGGAGGCCCGTAACGACAGTGGTCCCGTGTACACCAGTAGTGTTACAATGTGGAACAGGTAGGGGAGGTGATTTGCGACTGTGAAGAAAATTGTACAAAATGTTAATATCATAAACATGCAATTATCATTTATTTCCAGAAACCATAGACCAAAGAAAAAAGTGATTCAATTTTTCAACAAAAAAAAAACTTTTTAAAAAGGATTTTTTGCTATTTTGGGATGCATTTGTCCCCCTAGCAGCTTTCCTTCAAATTACAGGTTTTAGGCATATACAGTACTACCGCGAAGATGACACATAGATATTTACTGCCTCATCAGCAGTATGAATGGATGAAAACTTTGTCGCTCAACAATCGCACAAGATACAAAATGTACAATGTACGGAAACCAACTATACTACTGGTATCTACTGGTCTACGAGGCTACATACAGAAAAAAAATTATTCGATAACAGTACAGTTATGTATGAGTGATCCAGTCTCGCATTAATTACTATATAAACAAATTGACCTAAGCAGGTGTATATATGAGTTGAACCTGACAGCGGTATATGGAAAATAGCATTCTGTGTACCATTAAGGGAGATGTGTGTTTTGGTTCTTATATTCTTAAACAAGGCTTTTCTCTATTTACAGGTAGGACAGGTCATAACAAATGGTTCTAGGTTTGAATCCCTTTTCACACAAACACACACACACAGTAAAATCTTACCATCCAGAGAGTTGTTGAAGGACAACATGAGCATGTATCTGGCTAAGATGGCAATGTCATCCCACATCAGGTGCTGCTCTAGGGTGGGGGTGGGGGACAAGCAGGTCTTGTCCAGAATCTAGAGGAAGATTAGTCTTGGATTTGTTAAGATTATCCTTCAGTTAGCCAATCTTCTGTTAGTAAGTAACCAATTCAAGATCAAGCTTTGTGGCCCCCATAGAATTCAGAAACTTTAGTTAAGATCCCAGCAACTGAAAATGATTAGTTGTGGTATCTTTTTGGTACGCAATTGAAACAGTATACTCTAGTAACAACCAAAGAAAGAATAAATATGTGGGTAAACTTGAAAACACTGTAAAAATCTGAAGGTTTACATGCAGTCATATGACTGTTCTAAGAATTACAGAGGGCAGAATTTCTATGTTACAGAAGTCTTAGTGTAAGAACAAGTTTTGATTTGTAGTGACCTTGCACAATCTGCTGATGACCTTGGCTGAGACCAGTTTGACGTTGGCAGAAGCCAGCGCTACTGCTGTGTCGGCCATGACCTCGGCCTTCAGCGAACCCAGACCCCCTGTAGCACTGGTCTGTGGTGGAACAGGAAAGGCACAGTTTAGATAACTACAATCACATCAATCTTGTATTCTAGGTTTTACATTTTATAGTGAATGGAAACAAGGCAACTTCAGAGGTTAAAATGGCAAATCTTGTTAATATGTATGAAACAGGTTGAGAGCTATTTTTAACCACCTTAAGAAAAATGGTCAAATGTAGATATTTTTGGGGAAAAGCGGTCTTCTGTGGCCTCATGGAGATGTCTGGGAAAATTAGTCTCATGCAGGTGTTTGATAAAAATGGTCTCATGCATGAGTTTAATGAAAGTGGTCCTAGGCAGATGTCTGGGAAAATGTCTCATGCAGCTGTTTGGCAAAAGTAGTCTCATACGTAAGTTTTCTCACCTTGATGAAACTGTCCAGCACCACATCCAGCAGGTCTCCCACCTGCCCCAGGTTGCCCCAGATCTTGGCCTGGATGGACGGGTACATCTGCTTCTCATTGATCGTCATGGTGATCAGCTTGTCCAGGATGACTGACACCTTAGCCCGCTTGGTATCATCCTGGTGTTTACAGAATCTGAGGAGAGACCATCATAACACCAACATCTAAACATCTTAATAACAATCAAATTTGCAACTGTCTTATTCAGTTACACCGTGATAGGCTTGTACCAATTAATCATTGAGATAATCACAAAGGTCTTCACCACATGCAGTACAATAATTGACAGCTAGGTGGCAGCCCTGTACAACACACTGTCCTCCAATCACTGACCTGGTGAGGTTGGGTAGCCAGGGTGTCATGTACTCTAGACACAGATGTTTCAACTCAATGCTGGACTTGCTGAACCCTGAGATGCACTCTTCCAGAAACTGAAACATAAAAAAAAACAATTATGAGTTTTTTTATCTTTCCAGAAACACTTCTAAATGCTATTTCAGAATGAAATGAATTACTTAATATTTAAAAAGAGACATGGAATTTCAAAGCAAACATACAAAGAATATTGCAATACAAAAGAAAGTTGAAAAGCAGATACTAAATGTATCTAACCTCCAGTGTGAGATGTGGTTCGTTGGCAGCTAGTTTCTTGCTGATGGACACAATGAAGATTGTGTTGTTGGCTGGAATGCACAGACCTGGATCAAAGAAAAGAGGTTCAAGTGTTGTATGTAACAAATTAGAAAATACAGGAATCACATAAAAGGTCATTCTGACAGTTAAAAGAAAGCCCACACACCTGAACTCTCCAATAGCTGTCCTTCGATTTTGAGGTTGAATGCCTGAGTCAGCGCACACAGTAAGTTGTAAGCTGCAGACCTCAGGCCAGGGTCCGAGCTGCCCAGGTTTAAAAGTGCCTATAAAATGGGACGGTCAAGAGTTAATATCTCAAAACTGAATGCTTTTACTATATGTATAGTAACTGTTATACTTATTTGTATGAAAGTAATACATTCTAATAGATATTACACCAGATAATAAGCAGTCATGTTTTCTCATTCCTAATATCAATAATCAACTTTTCGACTGTGATTTTTTTCTCACGACATAGATGGCGATTATTGAAAGATCATCACAAAGGTCTTCCAACATGCAGTACAATCATTGACAGCTAGGTGGCAGCACTCTACCACAATTTACATGTCCTCCAATCATTGAGCATATTAACATACCATATTGAGAAGAGTCCCAGGAACATCCTTTGGTCTGATCTTTGTGTGGACAGGGACTGTATCCTGTAATGGAAACAAAGTAAGCTGCCATTCACCTCTTACAGATTTTTGAGAATATCAAATGTTCTCCATAATTCTAAACTATCAAATCTCCTTCTTTCATTCCTACAGATCAACCTTCCAAGTACTGTAAATGCAGAAACTTTCGCAGTGGTTTAATGTTCGCGGTTTTCGCGGTGGCCGCTTCACTGCGAACTTAAAACCACCGCAAACATTTTCCTTGGCAGTAAGAGACTACAGTCTGTGCATGGTGCAACCGTGAACTTAAGACCACCGTGAAAAGTCCTTTTTCCCGCTACCGCAAAATTAAATCCCCGTGAACTTAAATGCATTACAGTACCACCCCTGGAATATTCTAAAATGGAATAGCCCAAATAACCAAATTCTACAAATGTACCTCAGCAGTCCGCTATACATCAGTCTGACTCTGAGGTGCCTTACCGGTTGGGAGAGCTCCCATCTTGTCCTGATGTGGATGATGGCCTGTACGATGGCTTCACAGTCGTTATGGATGAAGGTGAGAGGTGTTCCCAGGTTGGCTATGGTCAGGGTGAACTGGTTGTCATCCACCAAACAAATCTGTCCAAACATACCACATCATCATGTCATTGTCATTCAGTGCATTTTTGGCGACACCTCAGGGGCACTTTTGTTAGAATCATTCATTAACAAGTCTTTCCAGAAAATTCTTCTTGATCATAAGGATGACTGCAAGTCTAATGCATGCTATCCAAATATTATGTAGACCATTAATGTGCATGGGAAACAATGTTTTTATCAGAGACTACATATCTTCTAAAAATTGACAAACATGATCATCCTGAAATTTCATGGTTACAGTAAAACCTGTAAAACAAGTGATCACAACAACATAAGGACTACCTGGCCAATGGTGCCATTTTTGATTTTTAATTTTTTTTTTCAAATTGAAAAAAGAATAAGAATCCTCTGTAAAGTGACCACCACTCCACATACCCCAGATTCTATCAGTCCCAAGTGGTCTTCTTGGGTAGTTTTGACTTTACATTATCTGAGAATGAACAGATGAGACTTAGTCCTAAATACAGCCATTGTTTTAAAGCATGCTTGAAGTCTTCTACAAACCTCTTCTATCTCAGATGCATAGTAGATGTCGTTCAGCAGTACAGAGTGGCCGAGAACTCGACTCTTCTCTGCTGAAGTGACTTGTAGAGCACTAGGGCCCACCTATGGAGAAAAAACAGAATATGATACAGTGTGGCAAAAATGTAATCAACAATGGAATCCTGTTGTGTTTTCATAGATACAGTACAGTACAAAGTTTTGCATACACTGCAATGATCGCATTGTATGCGCTGTGTATACATTATCTCCATGAAGAATGGAGATATAGTTTTGGGTGTGTCTGTGTGTGTGTCTGTGTGTGTGTCTGTCTGTGGATTTTGTAGTGAGCATAACTCAAGAACCTCTGAATGGATTACAATGATATTTGGTTGGTAAGTAGGTCTTGGGAAGACAAAGGTTAAGGTCAATTTTGGGACCCCTAGTATGTGACCTTGGTACTGCAGCAGAAATTCATTTTTTGGATCTTTTGAACTGGATGTGCTATGGTCTTGATTTTTGGGTGGCAGATAACTTGTAACATAAGGAATGTGTCGTGTATGTCACAGGAGACATGTCGATCCAGTAGAATCGTCGATTCTCCTAGGAGAGATCTCGATCGGAGCTGGTCCTAGGAGCTGATCCGATCCAAATTCAAATGATACTAAGATGTCGGACACAGGAATACTTTTTATGATTAAACATGATTCTATCTAGTATTA
>NC_049989.1:8180893-8288978 GCF_000003815.2 Branchiostoma floridae | reverse complement strand
TCTACTTAATCTTTTGACACCAGTTGGAGGACTTTACAGTTGTTATTGTTCTGGCAGTTCTGCCAAAGCTGTGAAATTTGCATACTGACACTTTGATCGCCCGTTGGTGCCTTTCACACATTATAAGATTTTTGCCACTACTGTATCAGAAATTACTTTATCAGAAAACATACTCATTTACCATGAAAGTGATGCTATATACTATAGTCTACCTTGAGTAAAGTTGAAGAAGCGACCCTATTGTGGTAGTCTTGAGTGAACATTGTAGACACAAGTAGGCTTGTGTGTAGTTGTTAATGAGTTAGTAGGTTTGCATTAATACTAAATAAAATCATTGTTTATCATAAAAAGTATTGCTGTTTCCTATATCTTAGTATCATTTGAGTTTGGATTGGAGCTGGTCCTAGGGCCAACTCCGATCGGGGTCTCTCCTAGTAGAATCGCCGATTCTGGTAGGAGAGATCCTGATCGCAGTCTGTTTCCAATATCTTAGCATCATTTGAGTTTGGATCGGAGTTGGCCCTAGGAGAGACCCCGATCGCAATCTATACTAGTAGAATCGTCGATTCTCCTAGGAGAGACCCCGATCGGAGCTGGCCCTAGGACCAGCTCCGATCGAGATCTCTCTTAGGAGAATCGACGATTCTACTGGATCGACTTCTCTCCTGTGACATGTATATTTGGTCCCTATAGCAGGCTGCTCTGGAACTGCAGGGGCATTTTGGTCAAAATCTTCTAAGGAGGATAAAAAACTGAAGAAGGGAATAACATATATTTACCTGATATTTGGTATGTAGGTAGCTTAGACAGAGGTGCACATTATGAAGTGCAAATTATTCAAACTGACACTTAATTTGCATATTTAATGAGGAAAATATGTATTTGCAGTTTTTCCTGTATAGAACTCAAATACATGCAGTATATGTTGTTTGTGGCAGGTGGAACATTATTACATACAGATTATGCAAATACGCCCTTAATTTGCATAATGCACTTCTCAATACACATCACACAGAAAAAACGTTCAAAATACACAATGAATACGTTCACAATACACAGTTACTGTACAACACCTCCCAACACACATTGACTACATTCATCAATACACATTGGATACATTCCCAGTTAGATCATTTGAATGATTAGAAGAAACAAAAAGCAGGCCATCCTACAAGTATGGCTATTAAAACATCAGCTTCTAACTTCAGCTAGAATCTATGCTGACCTTTATTGCAACCTTGGTGTCCTTGTGTGAGAGTTTCAGGGCATTGTTGAAGACCTTCAGGTCCTCGTCCAGCGCGGTGGTGGCGCCGGGAAGGTGCTGCTGGTCCGGATGGATGTAGTCGCTGAACTTGTTTGCAGAGTCGATGAAGATCAACTTTCTGTTACCCTGTAGTACAGAGAAGGTACGCCAATATGATTTGGGAAACAGTCAGACGTTACAGACAACCATCCTGTGTCCTTCGTCAGTGACAATGACGTAGAGAGAGGTAGAACTACTAGTACGGAAGCTGAAATACTGCTTATTTGAAAACACAATAAAAGCAGGCTCTGCCCCTCAGGTGTCGCCAAAAACTTGATGATGTGGAAAATCTGTAGACACTTCCGGGAATCTTGGAAGTTTTACATTTAACAATCATTTAATTGTCCCATCAAGATCAACATCCTTCCCACATTTTTTTATGCATAGGGTAGTGCCAATCTTCTTTTCTAAATTGCATTTGGACCATACAAGCACTATAACAGGTTGCTAGTCTACTGAGTAGTTGTGCTCAGTTACCAAAATTATATTTCTTTCTCATATTAGTGCTGGTAAGACAAGTGGCCTAGTAGTAGCATCTCTGGTCAATCAGAATATCATGTTTGTCAGACAATCTGTAAGGGGGGCATGTTGAGGACATGGGAACATAGCACAATCCTTGCAATGGATTAATAAAGAGAGACAAGGTAAAGAGTTTGTACATGTACCTTGAGGTTGGCCAGTATCCTCTCATGGTACTTGGTGTACTCCCGTACCCATGTGTTACAGTTGTACAGGTACACAGCCAGGATGTTGTGGTACGCCACCTCAGGAAACACATAGAAGCACTTGGACAGGAAATCAGTCTGCAAGGGACACAACCATGGAGAAAATAGCATGAATTACAGGACTAGTATAGCTCATAGGGTGACTCTCATAAAAGTTACGTCAAAACAACAATCAAAGTACAGTCGGCTTGTACCGTTCTTGAATAGAATTTCTATGAATGATAGGAAAAAAAAAGACCTTGAATCTGTTGTCAGGCCCACAGTGTGTCAGGTCCAGGACCACTTCGTAAGTCTTCCCACAGAAGGGCTTTAGGGACAGGAGAATGTGGTACAGAAGGAGGTCTCCATTCATCTGGCCTGACCTGGTGGGAAAAACAAATTTATATAATATATTAAAGCTTCTTACAGTATAAATCTCTTTATGGTGGTTGTAGCAATAAAGAGACTGATCCAGACTCAGTCAATCACAACTAGCATTTCAACCAATGATAGCATGGCAATTATCAGTTCAACCAATGAGATAGCGACTGCATGTCCATGAAATATCAGCAGTTTTAGGTTTTGCATCTCTACATTTTGATGGAAGTAGTTGGGATATATGGGATAGAGAAACAACAACAAGAAATAAAAAATGTATCAATGCAGCAACATATAAATGAAAAAAGGCAAGAGAAATAATCTGGAAACGTTGAATTATGAGGAAAAAAGTGCTAATTATGAAATACTATAGACTGAGTATTTTAACCATTTCCCTGCTGATGCAGCATATGGGTATCAAATTTTGTTTTGTATTCCGTTATACATAATGTATTACATTGTAAGCATGAAAAGATTAAATTGTAATACCCCCTGGCTCTGTATACTGACCAATCAACATTTACTTTTGAGTTTAAAACCAACCAATCACAGATTGCGCTGCATTATGTCTAATATGAGGCTAAAAAGTAAACCAACATTCGCTGGTCCTGTCTTCTATTTTGGCCCATCATCAATCAAATTCAGATCAACAATAATTTCAATACATTTTTACACACAAGCACACATGTACATACATGCCTACACATCCACACGCAAACACACAAACACGCACACACACACACACAAAACAAACATACAAGCGCATGGCACTTTACTACATTTTCTACAGACGACAAACATAGAAGAAAGAACTCACTTGTACCTCCTGGCTATATAATAGAACACAGGGTTCCCTGCCTTGGAGTTCCCTGCCTGGTAGAAAATGTTTAGTGACTTGATCTGTTTAAATTCCTCTTTCTCGTGGACGTTGTGTCGCGTCATAAACTCTTCAAACTTGGTACTGGTCAAGTTCATACTGGTCCACCTGGAAAGAAAGTTTTATTGCTTTTATGTAGGTTTTAAACTGGACCAAAACATTATTCAGTTTGAACCCTGCAAAATCCTTTATTTATATGTCATATATTGTAGTTACTTGCAAAGATGGAAAAACTCTCCCACACTTGTACATTTTAGAAGTGCATAAGACAAAAACTAATTGTGTGAAGTACATGATGTAGTGTCTTTCCCATAAGGGTACAGCATTGGGACCTCCAAGGGATTTAAACCTTGAATCTTAAGAGTCCCAAACCCTAACCACAAGGCCATCATGCCACCATTATATCATTTGTTTGGAGAATCCCTCTATCTGATACATACTGTGCATCCATTGCTGGTCTGTTGTGTTCAGGAGGACCCAGGTATGCCAGGAGGGTGGCCATCTTGTCAAACGGTCTTCTTCCCACAGCCTTCTGATCTCTGTTCATAGAATTATCATCACAGTATAAACTTTAAAAAAACCTTCCCAATCAAAGACACATTGGAAATCATACACTTGGTAACAGGGCAGAGAAAAAGGTTCAATCAACAAATCATCCAATCATTGGTATTGTAAGAACTGGAAGACCACAAAACAACCAATCAGGTACCTGCTACTGGCCAGGTAGGCCCCTATCTTCTCCTGGTTGTTCCAGAGTAGTCTGTGCAGGGCGAGGACGTTGGCATCACTGATGAAGGACACTGTGTGGCTGCTGTTGTCCAGCGTCTGCGAGTCGGAGGCTATCTCCATGAAAAATCTAGAAAATATTTTTAGATATACAGGGGTATAATCATATTTCCTTTGGCCTCTTAATCTTTATTGTGTACAGTATTTACTTTATGTAAAGGATTGGAGGAGGGTTGACAATAAGAATTCAGAAGTATTGCAAGGATTCAGCTTTCCATTTGATTTTTACCTTTTTCCAGCATCAAAGTTGGCCCTGAGGAAATCATTGAATGGTCTCATGTGCTCCTCCTTGGTAAAGAGGACGTGATTGGCCACTCCCTGCATCACCTGACCAATGAGAAGAGTTGTAACAGAATTTGTTGAGACTTATCACTTCACAATTACAGCAAAACCGATAAGGGATACAAAGATGATTGTTTCCTTTTTCAAATATCTTACATGATGGTATTACAGTTAGCTATTGAAAATGTTGAAACAAAGCTTAGGAAAAGAAAAGTTGATTTTACTGACCTTACACATGAGCATGAGGCCTCTTTTGATGTTTGGACTTGGTTCTCTGTCAATCAGGCCATTTTCACATGGAGATACTGTGTTAAGAGAAGCACACCATTAACATACCACACAACAGAAAAGGCAGCACATTGCGCAAATGAAATGTATACAAGCCCCTATCCACCCCCAAGGAGTTGCCAAAAACACAGTCATTTATTCACATTTATCTAATGAGGATAAGACAAAAAGCAACAGTTGCTTACTTGGGTCTTATCCTCAAAGACAGACTAATACATAGAGTCTGCATGCTGTAACAAGACTCCATTTTCTTAAAGATATTGAAAACCATGCTGTTGTAAGTCTACCTAGATTTTTGAATGGTAACTGTCATGTGTACTGACCAATAGCAGGGTTGATAAACCTCAGGAAGACGGCGCTGCCCACTGCCCCGATGCTGTTCTGAGGGAAGCGTTGGCTGACCACCTGATACAGGCAGTGGCACATGCTTCTCAGCTGCTGCGGGAACTGGTCAGCAGAGTTCACGATGCGGTTGAAGAACTTCTGCGTCAGGACCATCAAGTTTTTCCGGTTCTCGTCAACGCTGCTCCCTGGCTCACTCCTAGGATAACACATTATCTTATTACTCAGTTTATCAAAGAAATTTTTGTTTCGTATTCCAACATTTCCCTACAGCAATGAATCAGTACATATAAAAACTATGTCTGAAAATAAGTTTACAACCATATACATGTAGATCAAGTTTCTGTACAGAAACTAATTGCTTTGGGTTTTGATAAGACTGATATCATTCATTTGATACATTATGTTCCAATGCCATATGGATGTAACAGGCTTGGTAAGTTAAAGTTTCATAGCCTTCTTGAGGCCAAAGTGGAGTGAGTGGTTAATCAAATGTGTCTAGGTATGGTACTAGAAATAAGAGCCCATCCCTCCCCTTCCATTATTACGTGCACCTTTTTACATTCCCAACCAATCTCAGGCACCCATTTACACAGTAGAGTTAGGAAACTTGTGTAAAGTGCCTTTCCCAAGGACAAAATGTCAAATAAGGAATCTTCCCAAGTCCTACCTACCCCTTCTCCTCAAGGAGGCAGGGGAAGGGGGCAGTTGATCTATGCAAGCCTGGTCTAGTCTTGTTTTCTCTCTCGAGATCGAGATTAGACCATTCTCCACATCCAAGATGTACTGATAGACATCGAAAATTTGGAGGTACGGTCTCTACCTTTAATAAACAGTCATTGTTCGAAGAAAATTGATAGTAACTGAATTCCTCCCACCTTGCAGGGTCTATCTCGTACAGAACATTGCTGAGTTCAGGATGTAACATGCCCCTCAGCAGGGGTTCCAACACGTTGTGTAGGTAGCTGCCTCCGTAGATCTTGAAACAGAAGGTCATGATTTTGCTGGCAAGACTGTTCCCCCTGAATATGGTCTGCATACAATCAGCTAACTCTACCTGTAACAAAACAATTCAAACGGCTTAGGAACCTATCAACTTTCTTCAGCTTTCAAGATTGCACATTTCAGTGTTGTACATTTAAAATCTTGGTTACCAATTTTACACTTACAGAGTCAATTACTTATGATATCATTCTAGCATTTGTGAACTGTGATACACAACTGTTGATAGTAGGAACAAGAAACAACAGCATGTAATATAACCATGTGCCCAAATACATGAATGCTCTACCGACGGCTTTCGGTTGTCCTATCATAATTGGAACACCTGACAATGATGATAAATATCCTACAATTTCTCAAGGACCTACAAAAATGTTAACTCACAGGTACATGTAACTGTTCATCACTTTCAGGAGTACATACATGTATTTATAAAGCAATAAAAGAGTAGCTACCTCTTTAGAAAACATATTCCACAGAAGTTGATATAAAAGGTGTTTGGCATCAAACAGTGTCACCAGTACTCTAGCCAGCTCGTCCTGTGAACATGAGAAAAAGTGGTAATGTTACAACATACAGAATCAATCAAGATTTTGAACCAAAGAAACATTCAAATGACATATTGAACATTCTGAGACTAGTAACTTAAAGTTAAAGTTAAAGCAGTTATTCACAACTGGGTTGAAGTATGATTCTACCTGAAGTAACAAGTGGTGGTGCAATGCAGCTTCACTATGTCTTACGTATCAAGACAACCACACTTGGTCACCCTCTACTCTTCTTGATAAGTGTGTTGGATTCTGTGTGCCGACGCTTGACGCTTCAAGCTAGCACCCAAAGCTCCCTCATACAAGGGGCCACCAGCTTTACATCTCCTCCAATAGGACGATGTGACCCTTTAACTAAGCCAGATATCATAACTTACCATGTGTACAGAGGAGCAGACATTAGCCAGTGCCATGGCAATGGGTAACTCCCCCTTGTCTCCCATCATGGTCACAAGTTCTACTAAACGCTCAAATCTGGAACAAAAAGAATTCATGAATTCCTCATAACTTATAGTTCTGTTGCTACCATACATTATAAATTACCATACAATATATTTAGAAAAATCTACATTTGATACTAATATGTTATAATTCTATTTTCAATATTATCCATCATGTTCTCCTTGAATAGATGGAACATGGAAATTTCAAGACCTTTTGTATGCTGTGACTAAATGGCAGATTAACAAAACTTTTAATCTCTAAGTCTTACTCAAACCAGGTATTGTTTAATTAAAGTCCTTCTAACATAATTTTAAAAAAGTAAAGTAAAGTAAGTAAGTAACATAATTTGGTGTATAGGCAGTGCCCAAATATGTTTCTTTAGCCCTTGGACCACACAGCTTTGCTAGCACAGACAACATCTACTACAGCACAGTAAAATGTGTTTTATATTTTATGTATTTGAAGAGCTGCAGGTACCTATCAGCCAGAACTGTCTCAGCCAGTGTGTCAAACTCTGCCCCCTGGTGGAGGATCTTAGTCAACACCTCCATGAATGTTGTCCTGGTTTGTATGTCTTGGTGATACCCCAAACCTGTACCACGGAAAAACACACATGGTTCAACAAACTTTACTCAACTACAGACTGACAAAGAGAACCATCTACATCTACGCATGGGCTACCCCAAAATAGCCCCACAAGGGGCAATGTAGGGGTTGGGGTAAACAGTTAAGAAAAATAAAAAAAAATTATCAGAAGCAGAATATTACACAAATTATTTAAAACTATAAAAATGATACTGTGTAGGTGTAATACCTAAGGAGTGCATCAGCCCACTCTCTATGTTAGCGTTGAGCAGGTTGGACATGGCGGACACTGTGCAGTTGCGCAGGTTGGCCATGCGGCGGGACATGCCACGCTTCCGTGCACCGTTGGTGCTGCTATCGTTGTCTTGTTCTTGTTCACCACAGTCATTCAGAAGGTTCATGAAGAGGGTGAAATACCTGGAAAATACACAAAGATATAACTTAACTGAATGACATTGTCCACATGATGTGGTACTGAAAATGTTTCCCTGTCCATGGTACTGAATATGTTCATACAACCTCTGTTCTCTGAACCATGGTACAATCACACCACCACTGTCCATCCTTGTCCATGGTACTGAAAATGCCTGCATTACCACTGTTTCCCTGTCCATGGTACTGAAAATGCCCGCATTACCACTGTTTCCCTGTCCATGGTACTGAAAACACCCACATCATCACTGTTCTCCTTGTCCATGGTACTGAAAACACCCACACTACCACTGTTCTCCCTGTCCATGGTACTGAAAACATCCACACTTCCACTGTTCCCATCTGTGGTACTGAAAACATTCACACCATCCCTGTTCTCCCTGTCCATGGTACTGAAAACATCCACACTTCCACTGTTCCCGTCTGTGGTACTGAAAACATTCACACCATCCCTGTTCTCCCTGTCTGTGGTACTGAAAACATCCACACCACAACTGTTACCACTGTTCTCCCTGTCCATGATACTGAAAACATCCACACTACCACTGTTCTCCCTTTCATGGCAATGAAAACTTAAAAACACAACTGTTCACCCAATCTGCACTATAAGTGCTTTCCCTGTCCATTGTACTGAATGACATTCAGAAAATCACTGGTAACAACTAGCAGAAGTGTATATACTAGTAATAAAGACTATTTTCCCTTCTAATGCTATCCTCTTATTGGTTGGTACTTACTTGAGGAAGAGTTGTGATTTGGCTTCCATGAGATCTCCCCCGTCCCCCTCCTCAGGCTGAAGAGGTAACCCAGTTAACAGAGCAACAACTGCCTCGATACTAGCCTGGTCCAGGTCCCTGTCAAAACAATGGAAATACATACAATACATGAACATTAGAATATAAGACTGCATGGCAACGTTTATCATAGTTTGCAATACTAATATATGAGTGGAACAATATGAGTTGACAGCACATTACGATATCTAAGAAAAGAACAACAGCTTGTAATAGTGTTTTTGCTGGAGGTCCAATAAAAAACATCTGACATATTGTACAGTCACTGCTTTGAGTTCAGTACCCAGAAATGCTGTAAGCTTAGATCAAGAGTTTGTGGCATCTGAGTTCGCTGTTTGAACAATTGTTGAAACAATAAACACATGTTAGCCGGATCACAGTTACAGGTCAACACAAAAAAACACGAACACAGAAACAAGCATTACAAAGTTTATAGTACTGTATGCACTATTAGTTTCAAGGGCATCTCCTTGAAAGCAATGTCGTCCTGACCTTGTCATGACCTTGAGATCCTCCTGCTCAGGCTGGATGGAGGTTCCCATGATCCAGTCCGTCAGGTACTCCACAAGTTTGTTGCGGAACTTCATCTCATGGTGGAAGGAGAGGTCGTCTCTTCTGCTCATCATCTAATGGTACAGTCAAAGAACTATTTTTATTTTGTATTCATTACCTCCCCTGAAAGGTTTATGTTTCAGGTAGCATTTGTGCATGTGCACCTTTGGTACTATGATAACTCAAAGGTAACTGGATGGACTGATGTGTTGGTAGAAAAATGGGAAATGATTAGATTTAGGGTCTACCAATGGCTTGCATTGGCACTGCAATGAAACTTCCAGTTTTTGTATCTCAAAATGTGACAGTACATTACATGGGGTAGCCAAGCAGCAGAGGCTGGTGGTGGCTGCCAACACAGATATAGAAAAAATACAAAACATAGACTACAAACATCTTTGGTAGATAAATGTAAGGTTACAATAAAGAAACAACTAGGAAATGCATATTGGGTGAACTCAACAAGCTTCTTGAGAAACTTGAGTTAAGGAAACTACATACAGTCAAACCTGTATTAGGGGCCACCTCTACAGAGGGGCCACCTGTCCATAGTGGCCACTTTTTGTCGGTCCCTTGGGTATTTTATCTACAAGTTGCCACCTCTATACAGAGGCCACCTGTCTATAGTGGCCAAATTTGTCCGGTCCCTTGAGTGGCCGCTATAGACAGGTTTGACTGTATTCTAACACAAAATGTTATAATGACTTTAAGACACGGACCTGTTATTACGATTTGGTCTCTATTAAAGTTCACATTTTACTGTATGTGCAATCTAAAGAAGCGCCACCTACCACTTCAACCAGGCAGCACATGTTGGTCTTGATGTGGATGCCCTGAACACTGTGATCCAAGTTTCGTACATATCTAAAGAAATGGGGATAAAAGACATCAAATGAAAAACAAAGCTCTGCAATTTTCTTAAAGGAAATAAATGGAAAATTTTGACTATTTTCCATTTATTTTTCAATTTTGCAGGTTAACCTCACAGAAATGGATTAACCTTTCCCTTGCTAAGTAGTTTCTTAGCACAAAAAAAATCTGTATTTACTATTGGTCAAGGAGAATGAGGGTTTAACATATACCTGACCAGTCCCAACATGAGATTCTCGATACTGGCACTCCCAAGGTGTTCGTATGCCTGATCACTCTTGTTCTCTAGGATGTTCTTCATAATGGAGATGACTTGCTCCACGAATAGTGTGTTAGTCTCTGTCACTGTTACCTGCAAAAAAAGACACTTCACGTTTTGCAAAATGCTGTGCATCACCCATTCATTTGGCTAGAGATTTGAAAAAAAGATTTGGAAACAGAAAGTGACACCCAATGCATAGAAAAATTACTTGGAACCCAGGAACATATTAAACAAATCCAAGTAAAGCCATCAACTAAAATTATCGTGAAAAAAAAGGAGGCAGCAGAAAAAAGAAACACTGCAACTGCAGTTGATTGTCTAGTGGAAAAGTACATGAAAAGAAAAAAATACCAAAGTTCAAGATTTTAATCTGAAGTTTTAGGTCAGCATAAAAGTTACCCTGGAACAAGATAAAAAGTTACTTTCATGGAACATATTTCATGCAATATGGCTACAAAAATAGGCAAGTTTGTTGTGCATGTGTGTGTGTGTGTGTGTGTGCGTGCGCGCATGCGGGCAGTGTGTATGCCTGCTTCTTGATTTTCAAGCGCAACATGTTGTATAATATGCAGACAAATCACATCCTACCTTATGTTACAGCATATGTGTATGTGCATGTATGAGTCTGTGTGATAGAGTGAATGAAGGAATGAACGAAAGAAGATATCATTAAATCTCTTTAATATCAAACAAATTGTGCAACATTTTGTTCCCAATGCTCATTTCTGAACTTCTCCCAAAAGATGAAAACTGAGTGTTAGCATCAGTATGTGACATATTACCCATGTGGTATATTGTGTGGGGGCGGAGAGGAATCTAGTTCCCAGACTGATCCCCACCAAACACCCACACATTCTGTCAACCAACCTCAAACTTTCACCATATATGGTAAAGAACAAGAACATGAGAAAGTTTACGCGGCAGTCTAATTGTGGAGATGTTTTTATCATCGCTGCCGTGGGAGTGGTGTTCTATCTGACAGTTGTATATACAGATATAGACTGTCTCTACATTCATCATGCAGGGTTCTAAATGCTCTCCTACTTGAAACACTTTGGCAGAAAAAAACATCACACCTACATGTAGCATAAGAACACAATTTGATATACTGTAAATGCATTTAAGTTCGCGGTGGTCTTAATTTCGCGGTAGCACCATGCACTGTAGTCTCTTACTGTTATTGAAAAATGTTCGCGGTGGCTTTAAATTCACGGTGGAGCGACCGCCGCGAAAACCGCGAACATTAATCCACCGCGAACATTTCTGCATTTACAGTAGCTTACACATACATTCCTCAGTTACAAAGCCATGTATGATAATAACATAGTCTCATCTTACTTGCTAATAGTTTCTGTCTTTGCATGAGAAACAATAAAGAAAACATAATTTTGACAAAAATGAAATTTAAAAAATCTTTTGTTACTTGTTTTTGGGAAATGACTGAAACTAAGATACAAGAAAGAAAAATGTTCATATCTTTTCACTTAGAAAAGCAACAAAAATCAAGTTGCTAAACTCTTTCATAACTTCTAAACCTTGCGCAAGTTTTTAGATTTATTTCCAATGGCTGGCATCAATTCTAGGTCAGGTAGCGTAAGAAAGAACGGGAATTTGACTTACGCGTACCTGCCCTGTCGAGTCGAAGAACTTGTTGACGTTGGACTTGATCTGGTTGAAGAGGACGGGATAAAGGGCTGGGTGGAGTTCAAGTCCAAGGAGGTCCTTCACAGCTGTTCGGATCTGATACATAATAAAAGATGATTAAAGATAAAAAAATGCTCGTATCTGATAAATGATAAAAATGATTAATAAAAGACAAGAAAAACTTGTTTTTGCATCACAGTGCCTTATGTACTATAAATGGACCATTTTGCATAAACATGCAATGCTGGAGGCAACATTCAATTTCTCAGAATTGATGCAACAGCCTGTACAAAATAAAGACGTAGTTTTTCTAGGAATAGGATTTAGTTTCAAGAGTCACTGATTATTTCTAGGAAACAGTGCAGCAACAGGTTCTAGGAATCATTGGCTAGAAATTAGTACAATGCTCATTTCTAGGAACCATTGGTTTGGAATTACAGCAAATTTTTCTAGGAACCACTGGTTGGAATTACAAAATGTAGTAATTAGGAGTAAGAGTAGCTATAATTTCTAGGAATGAGTGTAATACTAGCCTCTATCATTATGAATGCAATAATTTCTAGGAAAAACTAATTAGGAACGAGTGATCATGAATGATTTGAACACAACAAGAACCTATTCATGTAGTCCATTTTCCTGCATGAAATTCGATCCAACTAAAAGGTGCTAAGCTAATTATTCCATAATACTGACCTGTAGCCCTGCCCTCTCACTATTGCACACCAGAAGGTTGAGGAGTTTTGCCAGGAATCTGCTGACAGGAGGGTAGATCTCCTCCTCGGACTGGGGAGAACCATTGTACAGGGAATACACGCTGCCTTTTCTGCTGGGGTCCGAAGGAATGGCAATACTGCAGGGAATGAAAACGTAATGAATGTTTAATGTCCAGATAAGCAGATGTTGGGACTTTGCGACTGCCAGGCTTTCCAGACAGCTACTGACACCCCAATTGGCTGAGAGTAATGCTGCAATCAGAGAGAGTTTAGATGTTTTACCCCAACATCTACTTGGAGGTTAGGGTTTGTTAGAAAATCTTAAATATGCTGAATACCTCTTTGGCAGGACTGTTTCCAGATTTCAATTTCTTCAGTCCCAAATAATTGGGGACCCATGTTGTCAATTGTCTTTGATAAATCTGTCATTTTAAGCTTACCAAAAAGTTCATCAGTTTCATCAAGTCCACATTTTTTTCATACTTGGGGGCAAAGGGACAGATCTTGGAGAGAGCCATGCTCTAATGATTGATGCAACATGAACATTCATTTCTTGGTCTCTTTTGTTCATGTGGAACGTAGTTGTATCATGAATTTAAGCCGATTTTGCTAAGCCCTGATCAAAGTTCCCCTCTCCATACATGTATATACGTTAACCATGTCAACCCAATCCCTACTGTAAAGTGATCCCTACCTTCTCCTTGTGTTAGTCTTGTCCATCAGACAGACCCCACCCAGTGCACACAGAAACCCTGTCATGTTGATCCACTCGTTTAACTGATCCTGTAATCAAATTAAGTTTGAAACACATCAATTGAAAACAATGGAAGGATCACATTAAAAAAATTTCATTTTGACTTTCAACTGAGTCTTAAATTTGAGTTAATTTGGACTCTAAGGCGAACCATTGTTAGGTGTTAGAAAAGCCAAACAAATGTTTGTAGTCAATACGTTAGCATGGTTGATTCATCGAAGAAAACAAGTTAGAATGCGAGTTACTTTGAAGACTGATCAATGAACGGTTAAGATTGATAGATTGTTATAGATGGTTAGCTAGACAGAATTTGCTGGGCATAATCTGGTTAGCTCTCCTGACTAGCAGCAAAGCCATGCTCACATCCAGATCATGCTCATGCAGAGAGGGGGACTGGGAAGCTCGCCGGCGTACAACCGTTCTGTGGAGGCTGTCCGGCGTCTGCGCGTCGTCACCCTTGACCTTGGGGTAGTTGATGAGGACCTTGGTGTTGTTTTCCCACTTGTTTCTTGTCTCTTCCCAAGCCTGGTGACAAACAAAAGGTAGATACGGTAACCGTAAATTTACTAACAACCTCGTGGTACTGTAAATGCAGAAAAGTTTGCAGTTTTTGTGGTGGCCACTTCAACGCAAACTAAAAACCACCGCAAACATCTTTCCATTTATATAGTATATGACTACAGTCTATGGCACTACCGCAAACTTAAAACCACTGCAAACACTCCATTTTCCTGCTACCGTGAAAGTATATCACCGCAAACTTAAATGCATTTACAGTACTTGAATTTTGTGGCAGGATAAAAATGAAAAGCTTCCAATTGAAAGAATAGCAGTATCACAATGGAACACAGAATGTGTGAACTTAATTTAAAATCTACTGAGAGTTCTAAAAGTTTACTAAAACTTCAGCGATCGTGAGGGTACCAACAAGTTTTTTTGAAAAAAAAAGTACTTTTCTGCCATTTAAGTTTAAGACAGAAAGAAGCAAAGACTTAAACAAAATTAGATTTTAGGTATTGTGGCTTAAAGAATTTTCCTTGCACAAACTATCTATAAGGACCACACATCAACTTATTTTTGTTACACAGCAAAAAGAAACTGCTACCAATTCAACACTGTGACAGTTAAATCATTGGACACAAGCAACAGTATACATATTAAGTAATGCCAGAAAAATTGTTGACATAACTATAACGTACCTCCATGTTTCCCCTTGTGGAATGTTCTATTCTTCTAAGAAGGGACATTATGTGCTTCTGAAGCGCTGCACGACCTGAAAAAAGATTGAACGACAAAATACGTCTTCAAAAAAGTGTAAGCCTATCTTTTCCCAGCATGGTGCTACTACACAGCTAGTGCAATCACATTTGAAAAATACATGTGTTGAATGTTGACAGAATATACATGGTAAAGCAACGTGAACAATTCTAAACAGAGACAGCATTGCAGCCATGGACAGCCATTCACCAGATTTGAAAAAATGCCAGGCCTTGATCATTCGGGAAACAAAAAAATGTCCACATGTGGCATGACGGTTCTCCATGGAAGGGGGACCCACACCTTCTGTTGTGGCTAGAGTGAGCTGGCAGGGGAGTCCTCACTATTCATGACTTCTGTCCTGATTAGTCTACCACTGAGCCTGTCTCCAATTTCCTGAAGTTGTTTTTCTTCTCCCTGCTACATGACGTATCGATGTGTCATGTTTCCATTACTTCAGAAGCACAAAGTAACCATGATGAGACTAGGTGAGGTGAATTTCCGAAACATTGTAAGTTGGAAACAAAACACTGCTACTCAGGTGATGGCCATGACACTAAGATTTGCTTACAAATAATTCATTGAAGTTTGCAGCACCACAAGTATGGGGTTTGCTTTTTCCTTGTATTTGTTGTTGAAAATACAAAACATTATGTTTCCAATGTACAAAAAAATGAACTTAAAAATACCAAAGAATTTCTAAAATTGCAATACTGTCTTTCTTTAGCAGCAGGGGGAGTGTTTCATTGTTATCTAGTTTGTTTTTCATCCTCGACAAAATTAATGCAAAATATAAAAAAAAATTACATTTGTGTGAAACTATGAAATTTTTGCTCAAGCAACAAGAGGCTATTTTTTTAAATAAACATCGGTACATACAATTTCTGTTTATATAGAAAAAGTCTATATAATTACAACCCTAAATCTATATAATGTTGCATACGGACACAACTACTTGTCCCAAACTGTACAGCAATGCCAGAAACGAGACCTTCCCATTCAAACGATGTAAACTTACCCATGGACACGATATTGTTATTGCACGCTGAAGCGAAGTCGGAGTACACTGTGTAGTTGGGCAACACCTGTTCCACCGACAGGTCGTCCACGCGCGAGCGGATGTCGGCCTCCTCGCACAGATAGCGGAAGCAGGACATGGCGACCAGTACAGCCTCCATGTCACTACTCCACAGGTACATGAAGAACACCACCTCCAGCTTCTTGTGGGCCTGGCGACAGATGGGGATGTGGCTGCCCACGGTCGCATGGTCCTGGGAAAAGATCATCTATAAACTCTTTAACCCAAATGCCTCAGGCCACACTTGATTTTATGAATGACATGCTCTGGAGACACCAAAACTAATGCTTGAGGGCAAAAAAAAAACATCCAAAAACTGATAAACCACAGGACTGAACAATCATCCAGTCTGTTCTTTTCCAGACTTGTTTTGTCTTATGTTCGCCTCTAGTAAGACTGTAAGAGATAATCGTCACCATTTCAATTGTTTTTATTGCCATTCTTCTTTAAAGAGGGAACACAGGCTCTGTGGCAGCATGCCTGGACCATGTACCCCCTTACTCTGGAGAATAGATCCTTTGGCAATCATAAAATTCTGATTGACAAGGGATGCTATTGGGTCACATGTGGCTACAGCTTTTTCTTAGAACAGACAAAAATCAATGGGCATCAGATATCATCCATAAGATTAATTCAGTGTGAAACGAGAACTTTTACTTGGAAAATCATTTTTTTTCATTTTACATTTGACCTCGCATTGTTTACCCTCATTTTCGTTTCAGAACCATCTTTTATTAATAAAATCAACTAAACTCTGCCATTCTTACAAGATCACGGCTTCCTTGACCATGTTTACCTTCTGATATCAGATACCTTCAAAACATCTAAAGCAACGTAATATCTAGCCCTGTAAGTCAAAACATGCATGCATACTTTTGACATAAAACATCTTAATGCTATTACCAATGAATGTTTAAGTGTGTCATTTTTGTAGGAACACTATTCAAATGTGTCAAATGCACATGTCACTGACCTTGTACTTGACGAGGAACTTGATACGACAGGAGAGGATCTCTCTCAGCCACTTCAAGATGTCCGTGCTGTTGGGGAGCTGCTGTACTATCAGCTTCTGGGACACTGAGAACAAAACTTGGCAACTGCAAAGGGGGGGAGGCACTCAATGAGACTCTGATTATACATTATACATTATTCTATACTCAGCACTAGTAACAGTTACCTTACAGTAACTTACCAAATAACCACTGTAAACATATCAAAATGTCTACCACTTGTAGTCATATGTACATGATGATAATAGAAAAGTGATATTATCAAGAAATAATTGTTGTAGGAGCACATAAATATAGTATTCTATTTATGACCAAGATACAAGTAGCGTATCTAATGCTACCTTTTGTCCAAATAGCACAGTTGCAGGAGACCTACATGTGTGTAGACTTCGGATTTTGACATTATATACAATATATCATTGAGGAAAGGCTTAGGAGTAAGATTCTTTTAAAAAAAGGAATATTTCAAGAAATAAGTGAGAAACATTGAAGACATTCTTCAGAAAAGGATGAGAAAAGTTTGTTCACATGTGCACTGTTGACAGAACAGCACTATAGAAAAAGTCATATAGCAAAACATTTTCACATGAAGTATAATATACTGATTGCTCTAGGATCAATAATACACACAACCTATGGTGGATACCAATCCAACTCATTCTGGTCTAGGTTCAGAATATTAGGTCCAGGCCCAGACCTGAACCTGTCAAGCTGCTAAGGGGTTGATACCAGTTCAGTTTGACCTGCATACTTCAGCTGCTAGGGTCAAAACTCTTACCATTAACTTAATATCTAGAGTAGGGGTGGGTACCAGTACAGAAAATTCAGGTCCAGGTCTGGTTCAGGTCCAGGTCCGGACCTCAACCTGGACCTGATTCAGTATGTGAGAGCATGTGACTGGACAATACTCAAAACAATGGTACATTTCGCCACAAATAGTATGTTTTGTGGATGTTTGACTTCCACTGGCGTTCTAAAATCCTGCAAGACTAACTGCGTCTATACGATTGACTGGAAAACTTTGTAGAAATTATTATAAACTCACCTGTTTCGCTCTCGTTATTTTCGTCGAACGGTAAGCCCCCAAACGCGTGAATTTCTGATCATATTAATCCGTTTATTTTCTATTAGGTCCAATATCCGGTCCACCGATTTTTTTCAGGTCCGTTTTTTCCGGACCGGTACAATAAGAAAAAATGGTTTTGTACCGGTACCCACCCCTAATCTAGAGCATTCATCCAATCAGAAATAACTGTTGGAAAATGCATGAACAATCTTTGATGTATCTGTTTTGCTTTTGTGTTTGTTTGTGTTGCATGAAATGTTTAATACATGTAGAAGTTGCTTTGGTTCAGAGCTATTGAGGTGTTCTTTTTGGTGTGCAGCTTTAGAGTGATATTCAAGTCCAATGCACCAGTACCCACCCCTACTATCGACTGGAAAAAAAGCAAGGTCAGAGACAACAAACATTCTTGTTGCAACAGAAGATACCTACTCTACTAAGATTAGCAATCATTGACTAACTACTGTTGATGATGTTAGTTCAAAATTATTATGGGATACAGCAGAGAGTTTTGCAGTACCTAATAGTTAGAATTGAAGACCTAGTCTAAACAATAGCTGGTTAAACAGTTGCAAAGTTGAATAGTGGTTAACTGTAGACAGTTGAGAGATCTAGAGATGGTTCGGTTCCATGGATGGTAAAGTGGGTGTTTTCTAATTGATTGACATTTTGACCAAGAATTTAAGTGTTGATTGACTGATCAACTGATTTTTTTTAGACAGATTCATTGATGTGATAAATTTGTTGCTACTGTGTCTTCCTTTCCAAGGGGGACATGTTACCCTGCGTCATGCTAACTCACCAGACTGGCACCAAGGTCATCCTTAGCATGAGAAAGGTTAACCAAAGGTGACAGAAACATAAAATCTGTAACAAAGCTCTGCAATAAAAACATTCACTTCTTTTTTTGAGCTTTAAGTGAATCACTTGCATTTGGACTTAAATAGAAAATTGTTGGAGGCATGTTTCCCCACTTGCAAAGGAAGAGCAGGAAAACAACTACAGTTTATCAAATTGACTCCTACTTGAATTTATGATTCATCTGTTACCTCTCTGCTAGGAATCCAGCCTTGGTTGATTTGGCTGTCCACTCACTATCACTGCAATGCAATGTTTAAACAATGCTTGCTTTATTTTATGTACTTTGGTGATATCAGCTACACGCTATTTACACTTTTTGCTATTTCAGATGTAGTTCAGAATCTGTGCATTTAACATTAACAGCTGTAATAGTTATAACACATCAAGATCATAGTGAAAGTTGCCTACAACTCTGAAGATTACATAAAAAGAAACATGTAATCTTGATTTTAAAATAATAAATGAAATATGAATTATTAAACTATAAATTATGATTTCTTGTTCTTTTACCATTTTCAAACTTTTGCTCGAACTTTATATATGTACTTACCAAAAAATTACCATAAAGAGCCAACAAAACACATTAAGTTGGTACTTCCTACGCCTAATTAAATGATCAAAGCAGTTATTCCTATGTAAGCCAAATTGTAAATATGATAGTTAGCTAAAATAAATTTGTTCCAATGATTATCATGACAGTTGTAACATTATTTTTTTTTACAATTCAACACTCACTATCAATGTGTGCACAGTATACTGTGCAAGGAATCAAATCATGAAATGCACTTTGTAGCATTCATTTAATTCATAACAAAGGTAAAGTTAGCAAAAAAGTACTTTTATTAAATTTGGATTATTATCAGTTTCAAAACCATTTTCAGTTCGTTGGTTGACGACAAAGTTTCAAGTTGGCAATAACAGGCACCTGAAGTACACCAATGTGCGAAACCAACAGCTAGCTATTGCAACACTATTTTTTCACTACTTGAGTTACTATAGCTGTACTACAGTTTGCCACCTCATACTTTAAGAGTTTAAGGGTATGCATAAGGGCTGGGAAGTGATGTTTAGTTGTTGCTCTACTGTGAGTCACATCACATGGTTAGTAGTCAACTGCTGCAAACCTCATATGTAACGAGACTTGGCTGTTCTCCTCTACGGCATACCTGATGTCCCAGAAAGTTGCGATAGGCGCCTCGGGGTTCCACAGTTCGATGTTTTCTGGTTGGTGGAGGCACAGGAGCGCCTACGGACAGGGACTGTGGTTAGACATAGCCTGGGTACCGTCCGGATAGTGCTTTGCTCCAATGGCTATTACATACTATATACAAAGTGTAGTCACTTCTTACTCCAACTTTTATTATATATTATATACAGTCATTTCTTTCTATTCCGTCTAGGAACTCCGACATCTCTAATGTCTGGAATCATCCAAATTTTGGACGAGGGCACTGATTGGTCCCTTCACATGAACGAATTAAGGAAAAGGTTCAAGCCCTCATTTTAAACAGGCGTCCCAACACCCGAAACACACTCCATTTGCTTGGTGTTGGAATACCTGTTGGACCGATCGCTCTAGAACCCATTCCCTAATTCGCTTATCAACTGACATCGCCACCAAAATGATTGAATGTACAGTTCTCAAGATGCTAAGAAGAAGCGAACATACAAACGAAATGCCAGCCAGATGGTACCCAGGCTAGGTTAAACATTCATAGGATGTAAAAGAAACATTCCACAAGAGGTTACTGTAAGTTTGAGATGTGCAGTTGATTTTATTTTCTTGTTTTCATGGTGACGTTTCCACCACAAAGTCACGACACAGCAAACATGCTTCCCACTGTATTACTTAGTACATGTACTGTACTACAGACTTGTTGCATGCTTGAAGATGGGTCGAATGCGATGAGTATATATTATCTGCACATACTACTGCACAATACTACTGTACTACAGACCTTTATCTTTGAAAATGAGTCTATGCAATGAGTATATCTCTCTCTGCACATACGTACCTCCATGGCTTCCTGTGACAGCTCAGGCATGTGTTCCTGTGGGACCAGGTACACCAGGCCATTTATCAGCTCCAAGGTGCTGCTCTGGATCTCATGGCCCATCTTTCCAGGGTTCTGTCAACAGGAAAGGTAACGTCAGTTTTACTGCATTTCTCCAGTTCCCTTCTCTGAATGCATCCCTGCTTTGCCATTAACTTTGACTTTGGCTTTGACTGCTATTTAGTCTGGTACCTGTCCATATTTTAACATTTGGTCATTAATCACTTCAGGCATGGAATATTTCTAAGAAGGAGACTAGTCAATCAATGATTGCCCTTCCTAATTTCTGCTTTATCCCATTTACCGTGCCATTACAGATGGCACAGAAAATCACAGTTTTGACTTATTCTACAAGAGAATGGTCAAATATTGCCACCTCCCAACAGTCAAGGTGTCAGGGTAGATACTTAAATACAATAGACTCTAAGCTAACTTTGACGATGTCTTCAGTGCAAACATCAAGTACGTGTAAAAGAAATGCTTTGTTCTGCATACAATTTAACACTCTAGTCTACTAATCCCAAAGTAAACCCTGTAAGAAGTGTCCAACTTACATGTAACATCAGCATGGGGTCTGGGTAGATGAGTTTGACTATCCACAGCAGGAGGGTCTTGTAGCTCAATGTTTCATCTGCTGGTTTCTCCTTGAACTTCAGACTGGTCACTTTCTCCCGTAATGTCATGCTCTGTTGGTAAAACAAAATGTTAATTTCAATTATACATCATTGTACGAAACTTGTACATCCAATAATAACTGTTGCTTGATCTAGAATAGATGTAATGCAATCCAGCAAAATTATCTCCATTTTGACGTTTCATTTCCAATTGCCATATTCAGGTTGACGACCAAAAATTATTTCTTTCATCAAGCTATGTATCTTTAAGAATGCTTCGTTTTCTGCAAAATCAATTTTGTTTAATTTTAAGTTTCTCTTTCAACTCATGACAAGTACATTGTAATATTTTGTAAATAGGTTTAATGTCAAATGTCCTGAGGCTTGAAACATTATGTGCCAACAAGCTACTGGCAAAGCTGTAAACAACTGATAACTTTTTGCTGATACTCTTTTCCAACATGTTTCTTTTCAGGATATGCTCACTTAAAAACTTTATAACTACTTCAAGTACAAACAACTTCAATTTTTTCGAATCTGCATGACCATTATCTGAGCTTTTTGCTACGTAGATAATGTCTGTATGTTAGCATTGCATTCCTGAAAGCTGCAGCAGTTATGATTTAGAGGTTTCTCAGTTGAAGTATAACTTGTTTAGTTTCCAAATATTTGGACATACTTATCGCAGCAAGACTAAACTTTTATTCCAGCTCTTTGTACACGGACAGAGTAAGCAAGATGTACCATGTCTTTTCACATGTTAAATGCACTAAGAAACAGGAGCTAAGCAGAAGCTGAAGCTGAAGAAAAGGAAGAGGCTGAAAACAGGAGGTTCTAGTCACCCACGGGCCTGTGACTGTCGACATCCGCACATGGATGTGCAGGTGCACTAGAGCCTGGAACCAAGGAGACACGGAAACAAGGAAAGAAAGAGAGAAAAGACATGTTGAAAGATATGACAGTAGAAATGATAGAATGACAGAAGAAATGATAGAAGTAATGTTCTAGGGAATAATGTGATGATTAACTTAATAAAATGTCCTTGGTGAGAAAGGTGGGAAATACATAAAGACGAAACAGAAGAAGAAAGTCCAATACTATACTAATGGCTCCACCCTGAAGGCACTGCCAAAAAAAGACAGCACAAGACTGCAGTCGAAATGATAACAATAGAAGGAACTATATCTATTTCTTTGTTTACCTCATGTCTAGAAGAGAAATTCTTCATGCAACTAGAAAGGCAACATTTCCCAGAAAATGCATGTTTTCCCTGCAGCCTTTTGTCAAGCTACTCGGACACAGTACTATACCATTAGGCTCCCCCGATAGTATTTTGTGCAAGTAAAAGAAAAATACCAATCGAATACAGATTTTGCTACCGCAAGCTTGTAATTGTTCATATTCACACAACTAATATGCTAATGTAGTTCTAATCTCTGACTGGTTCATGACAGAAGAAGAAAGAGCACACCATCAGAAACAAATGAATATGTTTTCCCTATCAGGGAACATAAATACATAAAAATTTAACTTATGAAATCAAATTAAAATTACACATTGCCAATTATGATCAAAGTTTCTGGTGATGAGCTCATTAATATGTAAATGTATCTCAAGGTCCGACCCAACCTGGCTGAGTCTGAGGGGTGTGTTTGTGCTGCATCCCTCCGTGACTTTTCTCAGGGTGTCTGTGAGCATCGTCCGCAGCTCCCCCGAGAAGCTGTAGAGAGTGTCGATCTTGGGCCACCATGGCATGGCTCTCTGCAGTCAAGCAAACAAAACATAGCAACACTTTAATCAAACACTTAGGCCTAGGGAAAATATGTTGTGATGGGTAGCTGTAGGTAGCCTAACCTACCCTAGAAAAAAAATGCCGACCCTAGACTTTTTTGGAGGGCAGGCAGTAAATCCACATAGCTTCCAAATAGAATTTTTATTCAGCCAGCTTCCTATTGAAGTAAAAACACTGCTTGTCCTATCTGATGAAGGATAAATGTATCCATTGTGCACAAGATTAAAGTTTGGCATTGAAAGACAAGTGTCCGCATGCATTTTAATTACTTTGTTCAACTGTATTGTAATATGTCTCACTAAAGTTTTGGCCAGCTAAAAATAATAATAAAAAAGGACAATCCCTACCTACCAACCTTAATTTTTTTAGGACTGACACAGGGAACACAACATTTTCCTAGGCCTTATGAACAGCTTTCTCACTAACGACATGAGATAAACACCCTGGTTCTATTTGTACTTCTTGAACACCCCAAAACAGTTTCAAAACAGGAATGAAAACTCCCTGTCCTTGGTGCTGAATGCCAACATCTGACAACAGGCACAGTTTCAGTGTTGTCTTTGTGTTACTTAACTTTCCAAAAATTTCTAGAACAACATACTCAAGAGATTTGTGAATGATGTAAAAACCTCTGCCCCAGAGGCTTTGCCAAAAAATGTAAGCACTTCTATAACTGTACAATAAAACATGTACAACTTTGTCCGTTTTGCTTTTTTTTTGTTTCAGACAGGATAAAGTTGTACCCCTCACCTGTGTTATAATCATGTGTAGAGATCTGACCAGGACGAAATGGAAGGCGGGCGGGGCATTGGGCTGTAGACAGGCCTTGAGATGGGAGTTGTTGTGGGGGTTGATGCGGAAACAGGACACAAAACAGTCAATCATCAGCTCGATATCCGCCATCTGGTACCCTGGACCTCGCGAGAACTGCTTGTGAGCATTGAACAGCAGGTTCTGGAAAAACAGAAGGAAGATTTCTTGTCTAGTAATTTTCCTTATCCTGTAAGCATACGATGTACCTTAAAATTGTACCACATTTTATGGCTCTTGCAATTTCAAGACAAGTAACATAAACCATTGACCTTAGTTAGCCAGTGTTCACACAATCTCTTACTGTCTGGCCCCCCATGAGCACAATTTAGTCAGGGTGAACTATAGTAAATGTACAAGCTAAATCACTGGTGATACTAAAGATAGGTTAATTCTGTCTTAAACCTGACAACTTTGCCAAATTAGCATTTAAAAATTGGAAAAATTTTTTTGATGTGTTGCTTTGAGATGAAAATATGGGCAACTCAATCACATGATAAAGAATACTTACATGTACAAAAGTGACAATTTACCACTAAAAAGACAGTTGACTTCATGTACAACTTACAAATAATTTTTCAGTACCCTACCCACCTTGAGGTCACCCAACAGAGACTGTACAATAAAACACAAGACTGAGTTGTCTTGTCTGCTGATGTAGGTGGACGCCTTACAGAGCTTGACGCAGGCGACAGCTGCACTCTCTGTCAGGTGTTTTGGCACTCCCTGGCCGCTCAGGGCCTTCTTGACATGATCGATGAACAGTCGCTTCTTCTGGTATCTTGGGTTGGACACTACGTTGGGGTCATTACTAGCTATTTGTTGCAACAATGCCTGGAAAGAAAAGATCATATGAGTTGATTTCATTTATTTATCAAAAATATGTATCATGTAATAACTTTAATAGTATAGTCAGCTGCAAGTTTCAAAGTCCATACAGTTATATAATACTTTATACACATCCCTAGTGATTTAACATACCTACAGAGACATTACTGTCAAAAAATTATCAGTTGTGTGATTTTGCAAAAACTGGACACATACGGCCACACCAATTTAATTTCTTGGTTCACAGATTTTTTCATAAAAAATATGTAGCGAAAGGGCGAAAAAAAATGTAAAATGGTTGGGGTAAAGATAAGGGCTAATCCAAAACATAAAGAATAAAAAGTTTTCAGCTTGAAAAAAGTACAAAAACACTATTACTGTACAGCAACAGCACCTGTTCGTTGAAAATTACAAAAGTAGTGTCAGTTTTTATGTTTGTCCCATTCTTCATGAATGAAAAGTATGACTGCAATTATAACAATACCCACATTTTAAGGAGCTTATAATATAAAGGCTAATTTGTTACACCAGAAAGTTGGTGAATGATTTCATTAATGGTGAAAAATTATTGAGTGGTAATTTTTATTTTCATTTTATTTTCCAAAAAATAGGAGCGAGCGAATCCGTGAACCAATCAATTAAATTGGTATGGCCTAATCTACAGTAAAACTAGGACTTCTAGGAAATACTCACAGGACATAGCACCAGCAGCATGATCTGCAGTGGCCATACGGCTGCCACCTTCCTCCTAGAGCCCTCCCCGGCAAAGGTGTCCAACAGATCAAACAACTTCTCCGCACACTCTGTTTGTGGGGAGTTTGTGGGAAAACAAGAAGTCAGACAGACAACCCTCAAACACCTCTGCATTTCAAAGAAATCTCTTCAATTTTCCAGGACAGGATAGCCCAGACTAATCTATCAATGGAGCTTGCATTACATTTTCATATGTGTCTTGCTATCTCTAATGTTTATTTATGTAGCTTTTGAATTAATGGATTATGAGAATTACAACTCAAGACTAATATTATATTTTTCCAGGGGATCTAATTCTAATTTATACTAGTCTTTCCAACAGCAGGATGACTACAATTAATACAATTTTGAATGCCTGCTAAAACATGCTGATGTAATAGCTAACAACAGCAGTTTTCCCTGTCCTTGGTGCTGAATGACATCATTTGACAAAAGGCACAATTTCAATGTCTATAAATGTGTGTTTACAGACTTAAGGATACTTTGATACTTTCATATTGTAAAAAAATATCAAGAAAACCATTATACAGGTCCATTCTTTGAAGTTTACAGTAAAGATACAAAAATACTGAATATTGAAGTTTCAAAACGTTTCACCCTCATGAACATAACAAGTTTTTTTATCTTGAAAAGTGATGAAGTTGAGGTGTGTAGTTTTAGAGAATTCAAAGTTAAAATGGGGCATTCTATGGCTTGATGAGACCAAGTGGCCTCCCTGGACAATCAGAAGTGTATCCTTGCCAGAGAATCTGCTCCCTAGAGTAAGGGAAGGCATGGTCAGGGCATGGGTGCACAATGTCCTTGTTTCCCTCTTTTAAAAAAGCCCTGAATTACCTTCTAGGTCTGCACTTGGTTTCTGATGAAGTTCTTGGAATTCCTCTGGATAATTTTCTAGAAGATTCCATATGGCCTAGAGAACCCAAAGTAAAAATTGAATACTATTAGAAAATTCTGCGCACAATATTTCCAGTTCTTAATGTAATTGTTAGAATACATGTACACAACTTTTACTTTTAGGAATACACATAACAATGTCAGTGACTATATAACATTTTCAACAGTCAAGGCAAATGCTAGGCAAATACATGATCATGAAGTGCTAAGAAAAAGGAAATTACTACATGCAATCATTAAAAATCAATGCCTTCTATTCACCTTTTATAATCAAGTTCCAAACATGCAAACATGGTGCAACACACCACCCATACACCTTTCTCACGCGGCGGCCATGATAGATCTAAAACGAGTTCAATGTGGCAAACAAAAGGCTGTCCATCATAATTAGCAGTTCGACCAATGGTAGCCTGCCAATTAGGAAATCGACCAATAAGTGAATGGCTGCAAATTCGTTAAAAATTTGCATTATTATGTTTTTATTTTGCATCTCTTAAGGGACTATGGGGTCAGTCTACACTACTCTAAATTGCTACATCTTTCGGTGCATAACACTTCTTGTAATATTTATTATTCTATCTTATATCATCAAAATTTGTGTGGTTTGGGGGAAAACTAAATGGGACCTGATTTTAGAAATAAGTTTTGTCTGTTTGCCTCATTGACCTCTTCTTCGATCTATCATGGCCGCCGCGTGAGAAAGGTGTATAAAGTGCTACAGACCAACATGATTCTATTCACATTAAGAAATAATTTCAGTCTAAAAGACAACAATGACTAGAATGACTAGAATATACTTACTCTCTCGAGATTCGTCGCTAGTGCTATGTGTACAGACTTCTTCAGCTGCTTAAACTTCTGCACAGCTTCTGGGTCAACACAGGTCAAGAGCCTTAAGGTCACAATCTTACACAAAAGGTACACACAGAGTTTTCATGCAACAATCTAGGAAGAATATGTCTGCACTTGGCATGGTCTATTGGTAAAAAATACTACCAGCACAAGGCTGAACTTTGTTTGATAATTGGTAAGGTGTGCTTTAATGGTGAAAGATGTTGATTTCAAAGTTAACTTGTTTCCATTTGTACAAATGTTAACCACTCAATGGACCTGCAATATTGTATATATTCTCAATTGTAAGGTAACAGATGCTAGAACGACTTGAATTTAGAGTCCGATAATTAGATTATTCAAGTGTCTAATCAGGACCTGGTAGTGGAAACATTTAATGAAAGTTTCCATAAAATCAAATCAAATGAAAAGGAAAGCCTCCATACAGTCAAATCTATACTAATGACTACCTTTAAATATTAGAACCTCCTGGTCATTGTCGTCACTTTAAAGTTGTCTCTCAGATCATTGTTTCCGCTATTGACCTAAGCAGTGTATTAAGAATCCAGTCTATCTTGACCACCTATGTACAATTATCAATTCTACTGTCCCTTGGGTAGATGCTATAGACAGGTTTGATTGTAGCATCAACTTACATGTATCTCACTGCATGATCATCTTAAGACATTGTCTTAAAACATCTTTCTCTCACCTTGCAACAATCTGGTGAGGCGTGACAGGTCGACGTTGATGTGTTGTATCAGCTCCAAGTCGCTGATGTCTGGAGTATCCTCGCTGCACACCGACAAGTTGTGGAGTCTGGGAAGGGAAAACGAGCGTTCACGGACACCCATCTCGATCATGGACTTAGCGCGAACATCGCGTTTATTCCTCCACACATTTCTCAGGGACCCCTTTCTCAAATAAGAACAACACCTAGCCATTCTTCAAGTCAAAGCAGGAATTCCGAATGTGGGAAAAAATGCAACTATGTGGGCTAAATTTGAAGAGGAGGTTTAAATCACAGTATGATGCGTCAAGCAATACTTTCAATATCCTGTATTGTAGCCAATGATGAAAATCCACAAACATGTGGTACTGTCGGAGCAGCTTCCCAGTAATGTTAAACATGAGTAAAGCTCATAATGTTTTATTCAAAACTTGAAAGTATGTAGATTTTCTATTTTGGGATTCTAGCTCCAGAAACCCTTTCTGCCTTGCGGCTACAGTTATGTGTTCTGACCTGAACAATTGTACAAAGATAACTTTCAAGCCAATAAAATGACCATAAGATTAAGTTTGCAATTGATCATGTAACCTAACAAATCACAGAAAGTATATCAGTTTCTAAATAGGCACAGCATGACTCAAAAGGTGAATGGGTGGACAGCAAAGGATGATGAATCCTTCTGAAGTCTGAATTTCCGTTCCCAGCTGCCTCCTTCACTTTGTTCTTAAAAGGAAGGATATTACAACCCACCACTTCCTTTCACTGTCCTCTCTTCTATTCCTGCCGACAATCATTTTCAAGAACAGCAGAACTTTTAAGACAGAAAACACCTATAAGTAAGTACCAAATGATAATCCCTGCTTCCTAATAATGCTCAACGTATCCAGTACAGAAATCACTTGAGCAAATAACACAATATATATTATGCATATATATAGATGCATGAGTCGTGTGTTATTTTGGTCAAGGGCTACAAGTCGTGTCTTCAGCAGGTGTTCCATTCCAAGGGGATTCGTTTCGTCCAAAAAATGAGTGATCCTTACAAAAACTGTAGTTGAAAACCAAAAAAAAAAGTTCCCTGTATTATACACCTATTCCTAGATTCTTTGAAGTACCCTAGTCTTGTTACATGGATAAACACAACCAGACAAGAAAGGTTGTAATGTTTACTTTTCTGATAACAACTAAATTAGAAACTTACATACCATACCAAAGGGCTCTTTTATGTAGAAACTAAGTGTTTAAAAATACCTACCTACCTACCTACCTAGTCCCTTGACCTCCAGGTCGTTGGGGGGACAAGGTAGACATGAAGATAAAAATACACCTTCCACTAATTCCTTCCTCTTTTCAAGGACATCAACGCCTTTGCCGATTATTACAGGATGTAAACACTATAAGGGGAATAACGTGACGCAATGCCCAGCCAAAAAAAGCACTATGACCATTCAGCCATGTACAGTTGATACACAAATAGCCTCGGAAACTATTACGGTCCAGCCAAGCTCACAGGCATGTGACGTTGTATTTATTTACACTTCGCTACTCCAAACAGGGCGGAAGACGCCCCCACATGGTATTTTGGTTCAACATGATATTTTGGTTCAACATCTACTAGGCAGAGGCCAATATTTGTTTAACATACTTCTGCTTTCGCTGTCTTTTGTCAAACAATTTGTACTATTCTTGACTAAACAAATTTGTATTTAGGCCACACCAATTTAGTTTCCTGGTTCTTGGGTTACCCACATCATTTTTTCTCTGATTTTGAAAGAAATAAAGAAAAAAGGTCACTTGTATCACTGAGGAGATGAATCCATTATGAAGGATATTTTGACACCAACATTTGAAGTCCTTGTCTTCATAGTTGCTACACCTTTTAGATTCAATGCACTTAAAGTTGACATCTCCTACTGGACACATTGTCCAGTCAGGTGTGTGGACTTTGTAGATCCTGTGGTAGTATGTCTATTACAGGATGTTTGTTTCTCTTTGTCTCTATAATTTCTCTACCATATAAGGGCTCGAAATACCACCCGCATAATGTAGCTTAGTGTACGTAAAATTGTATTTCTGGTGTCTACCTGCACCTAACCTGCACAGGCCTATGTACTGGGTTTCATACATGAGTGTCCTATGATGTAGGTGCATGTGGATTGTTATTAGCTGCGTTGACTGTTACTACCTAAAATAAAGTATAAAAGAAAAAATTAGTTATGGTTCCTGAACAGTTCTAGTATGTGTTTGAGCCATACTTCCTTGCAAGTAAAATTTGTCTGGCACAGGTAATTTTCGATGTTACCTTCACTGGTAGAAAAAAGCATTTCAAGCCCTGCATGTACATCAAATGAGTGCGGTTAAGAGACCTGATACAGGATCACTGTTTAATACATTACCGACACAAAGATATTATTTTCTAATTGACATCTGCAGAGTGTCTCATAATACAGGAAACAGTCCGGATATCCTGCCGGGAGTGCCGGATAAACAGCTTCCTGTGCATATTTACAGTTATCAATAATTAAACAGCTGCAATGCTTAGCACATGGAAATAGCTTATATTACACTTGCTGGTTTATCAACCTCTTGAAACAGGAACAGGGTGGGATATTGAGACAAACACATAATGCTAACGAGATTATATTGTACTGAGCAATCATAAATATCCATTGATCAAATCATAGCCTATTGGCCTTACGGAAGAACTTAAGATCCACACCTTGCAGAAATCCTGTTGAAGACAGCGTTGAAGTTGTTACAGCTGAGAGAAAAAAGGACCCGCGACGCTGACGCCTTCAGTTCAGACACCAGGGGACCTTCTTTTTGTAGGTTTATGAACTGGAGTACAAAAAAAAAATTACATTAGGAAAATATAATATTATTACAGATATTCATGATCATGCCAATTTTAATTTTTTTTCCATTTCATTTTCCTTTTTTGTTTTATCTAAAGTAAATGAAAATTATACAGAGAACAAATTCAAGTGTGCAATATTGTTTTTTCATAATTGCCATCAAATCACAGATAGGTGGTCTGACATTTATCTGTCCCACAGGAAATGGAGTCATGCTACTTCCTTCCTTTGACAGGAAAGCTTAAAACTAGGTGGTCATTAAGGCCTAGGAAAAACAAAGTTACGTTTCACGTTTCCTAACCTACCCTAAAAACCTGACGACCCTAAACATCTTTTTGGGTGGACAGTGGAGTCATAGTTTCCAGTTAGAATTTTTATTCAGCCTGCTTCCTACTCAAGTAAAAAAACTTCTTGTCCTATCTAAATGAAGGATAAATGTATCCACAGATTTGTAACCATCATGGAAAAATTCAAGTTTGACATTGAAAATAGAAAATTTTTGTTTTACTTTGTTAAACTATATAATTGTATCACTAGAGTTAGTGCCAAAGTCTAAAAAAATCTTTCCAAAAAAGATGATAATCCCTACCTACCGACCCTAATTTCTTAAGGACTGAAACAGGAAACAGGTGTCAACAATGTCATGAACTGTTTTAGGTAGTGCTAGCTCCTTCCTTAAGTTCCAAATGTCAAGATAATGCAGTTTTCCAACAGTTTCACTTCAGACATTGAGATGCAGATTATTTTGCCAAGCCTGTAGAATGTTTTTGATGAAAATGTGCCAGTATTTACTTTGGCATAAAACATTATCAATATCTCTATACAATGCATGAATTTAAAAAAAAATAATAAAACAATGAAAGCAGAAATAAGGTTTTATGAAGAATCTATCACAAAAAAACACATATAGCTATATGTACCAACATGTAATGCCAATGCAATCTGACAAGATCGTCTAATCAGCACCATGGACAGATACCAGTATACTAAATCTATGGTAGTAGCAAAAATAATTGAACTGCATGCTCATTGGTCAGATAAAGAATTCATTGCATGTTCATTGGTCAGACACTAAGAATAAGGAATAACCCTGTCTTACCTGACAGATCTCTGGTAGCAGCTGCTTGACCAGCATGGTTTCATCCAATCGGGAGGTGTCTTTTGGTTGCTGTAGGCATTAGAAGACATTCCAAATAATTAATAAGTGTGCTTCTGGGGTACATGCAATCCTCAACACCATTGGTTCCCCAAAAGCCTTGAATACAACATAGGTTCTAAAAATAGCTTCAATTTTTCAATGCAGAAAGGTATACTGTTTATCTAAGTAAATACTGCTGAAAGGCACTGCATTGTAATGCATAACAAAGGATTATACAGGTAATTACTCTGCTTTATGAGGCTTTTATACTTCATATTGTTGCATTTTCTAAGTATTTTTGAATTTTATAAACAAGTAACTGCATATGATAAAAGCTAATGACATGACTAAATCATGTCCTTATAACAGTACACCACATACCCTGGATAGATATATTCATAAGGTTTACAGACTAATTATCAAGTAGTCCATACACAACAGACGACATGCTGGTCCAGGGTAGGTGTGTAACAATTCTTTCCTTTCAGTACTTTAAGTGTATTCTTTGAGATAATATAGGCAGAAGATCGTGAGCAAGATAACAGAAGTAGATCTTACAGTAATATCTTGATAACAAACATATGATAGCAAATGTTTTTTTGCACATAATGATGCTTTTTCAAGTAGCTACAGCAGTACTGTTATGGCAAACCAGTTTCACTCACAGCTTGTCATAAAATTCTCGATACATGTGCCGCGTTCTTTTACGTGCAGATGTCTGACGCTAACTTCTACACTTTGCTAAAGCTTTACGTCCCTATCTGATAGAACATTGTCTACATCTAAATTATATTGCTAGTATATGGAACATTGTTGTTTACAGGAACTTGTTAGATACTTGCCCCCTCTAAGCAGTTCTCCAGTGTGTCCAGTATAATAAGCTGGGACTGATGTAGGTTCTTCTCTGCATCTGGACCACTGATTTTCTGGGGGAAAAGAGTACAAAGTGCAGGTGTTAACAACAATCTTAAACAGTAGTGGTTTATATTCTTTATTATCTCTAAAGACTTACAGTAAGAATTAGCCAGGGATCAAGAAAAAAATTATGTGTAGCTCACATTTTTGTTTGTATTAGTACTACTACATACATCTAACATGCCAGGTTTGTATGTTATAAACAAGCTGTAAAAAAATCAATTTCATATTGGCAAGTGTGGTGGGTTAGTGCAGCTTTCCTCAAACATGAACTACCCTTTTGTATCCCATCTGAAAGGACACTTCTAACTAAAGCTAGGTACTAATTTTCACACTGAGTACAGCGAAAAAATGGGTGTTAGGTGCCTTTACCAAGGCAAAAATATCTGGACCTCATGATAGGGAAATGAACCCAGAACAGTCCCATCCACAATACTACTCTGTCATTAGTGTACATATACTATCATCATTGATTTATCTTAAAAATCACTGTTTGCATTTTGAACCCATGACTAAAAGTAAGTTGTATTGTCCTTACCATAGTAGAGAGGCCCTTGAGGATGTTGGTCAGCCCATTGATGACAATAGAGAACTTGTATCTGCTCACATTGACCAGACACTCTTTGTTCATCTCAATATGCAGCCTGGAGTGGGTGTTGTGTACAGGGTTCTTGATAGGCAACTGGGAACAAGGAAAAGAATAGTAAAATCATATAGCAACTTAAGTAATATTTTACATTTTCTCATTTTTGCTGAGTTTTTTAGTTTGCAATTTTGATGCGATCTTTCATTGAAAACTTAACATCATGCTCAATGTGCAAATATTTTTGTTTTCCATTGTACCACCACCATTGTTTCAGTTGAAAACCTGGAAAAACTTTGCTGCGATTTGACTTTGCCACAAACTTCTCCATACATTATTGTTGCCATTGTGTCATGGCAATTATGTGTAATTCAAATTGAGAAAAAGTACCCATCTATCAATATTGGTCCTGAAGGTGAAAAAAAATAAGTCCTAAGACATCAAAATTTTATGGATGAAAACATTGTAGCATGATAAAAAAGTACTGGTTAAACTGAATGCTAAAACACATGATTAACACACAGTGTGTTTATCCATTTTCAGAAGAAATTTTAGTTTTAAGCAGGGATCTAATTCTGTAGTACAGTAAGGGTAAAGCTAGGTATAAACTATAATGGAAATGCATATTAGCAAAGTAAAGCCCTTTATAACATGCATTTGCAAAACACTTCATGTGTTTTCAAAAGCATTTCCAATGATGTATTTTAAAATACCGTCAGAGAAGTCTTCTCAAATAGAGCCCCAATCCTCTAGTCTTAACAAACATTTTCGGAGTTACACAAAACAGCTCAGTAAGGCGGTGTTATGACCCTTTGTCAGTTGTCACCTTTTTCACTGACACAGATTGTTAATCTTATGGTCTAGGCCTTGCTGGTGATGAACTCACAAAGGCTCATTTTGACTCCTGTTAACAAACCTAGACATTTTAAATTTTGAAATTAAAATATCATTTTATCCAAAATTGTCCTACAAAGTACAAGGCTTTCTTCTCCTATTTTTAGTCAGGAAAATGTTGTTTTTCAACTCTTCATTTAAATGTCGTGCGTCATCCATGTGTTAAAAATAGATCTACATACATGTATGAGAGACTAGTATTCTATATTTACATGTAGAATTACAATGTATGTAATACTTCCAAAGCTCACATGCCCAGCAAGCTGTGAATTCCTATCAGTTTTCTAGGTTGCAAGGCATAAATGTTGTACTTCATCTAGCAAAAATGTGTTTAACTTCCAATTGGAACAAATTCGTATCCCTCTTTATTTGCCTTTGTCTGATGTAGTACTGTAAATGCAGAAATTTTTGCGGTAGTTTAATGTTCGCGGTTTTCCGGTAACCTCTTTACCGTGAACTTAAATCCAACGCAAAAATTTTTCCATGGCAGTAAGAGACTACAGTGCATGGTGCTACCGCGAACTTAAAACCACCGCGAAAAGTCCCTTTTCCCGCTACCGCGAAATTAAATCCCCGCGAACTTAAATGCATTTAGAGTATTGTTTAGAAATGCAGCTCATCATTATGCAGATAGGAGGCACTGTTGCAATGACAGATCCATAATGCAATGGAAATCTCTGACAATGTGACCTATCAAAAGTCCATCTCCCTTTGTCATGAAAACATGGCCAAACTTGAATCTCCAAAATAAGTTTTGAATTGTTCTAACTTACTTAACATACAAGATAATGATAATTTTGATCATGCTTGAAAAGAAGTACTCAGTATAGAAGACATTGGTAGTCTAAAAACAGACTACCAGTTTTCAATTTCATGCTTTAATTTCATGAAGGATAAAATTTTGGATATAAGGTAAGGTAACTTACAAGGAACACAATTTCTACAGAAAAATTACAAAATAATGCATGTTTGATATTGTTACATGGATACTTCATTCTATAACCATTGGCAGCCAAATTTGTTTTTCTTTCCTGATGAAAACGACTGATGAAAAAAATCATTTTGCTTCTATATTATTATCTGTGGTAACTGTAGGTTCATTATTATTATTATCATGACTAAGCCATTTTGAATGCTTGAAATAATAATTTCCAAGTAAGCTAGGTACAGATTAATTTATAAATAGCCATTCAGATATCATAAAACCCTATCTATGAAACTCAAAGCAATCTAGAATCATGCCTACAATTTGAATCTAAGGTTAGCAAATAAGCTGCCTCGTTTTTGTTAGGAATGATTATGTTATAATAATTATACCATAACATTTTTTCCATAAAACTTTCCATCACATTGCAGGAATCATGCATGACTAAATATAACGTATCCATTAGCATATTGTTTACTGTCGCTAAAACTTTTCAAAACTCTTGCATTTGCATCTTATAAAGAAAATTCAGACGTGACCATCTGATCTCCGGGTCAGTGACCCTTTCTTTCCCTTTGGTTTCTCGACTTCTGAGAAGACTGAATACAAGTAGTTGTGTCTGGACCAGCGGGCATCGCGTAACCAGTGACGCATGATTGTGGAATCAGTGGGCAACACTTCCTGTCACGGCTGCTACCATTTTCATGTCTCTTCCTCAGAAATAGACTAGACCTGAACATAGGTTCAGCAAAGTCAAGTTTCTGAAGTCAACCACTCGTTTGGAGTCAAGTACAGAACACATCCTGTTGCATCTACTTCTGTGTGCGTAGAAATTATGTAAATTTGACTTGCATGGCTTCAACTGTTGAAAAACTGGTGGACATATATACCAGCTCCAAGGGTCTAATAACGGCTCAGAAAAGAAATAAACCCTCAAAAGAAATAAACTGTGGACGCATTCCTGTATACTTTTTGTATTTTCCAATTGGTCCAAAATCCGGTCTACAGATTTTTTCACGTCCTGGCATTCTGGACCGGTCAAACGAGAAAAGAATGGTTTTGTACTGGAATCCCTTACCAGTACCCACCAGTAGGTAGCTTTAAAGTTTAATAGTTAAAACAACACTTATGACCATACCTAGCAGTTAGAAATGTTCATGATCATCAATACAGTAAAGTAGGAAGGATTTTGAGAAGATTTGACAAGCCAGACTGTAGATGCTACAAATATTTTCAGTAGAAATTTTGGATCCGAAATGGAATTTCTAATCTTCTTATGTTAATTTTCAAAATGTATTTCTCAGAAAGTTTACAAATGAATTTACCAGTAATGCTAGTATTGGAATTTGTACATCTCATATGGGTTTGTTTGGATTGGTTATATGATAATAACACCTGTAACCTCACCTGCCGATTCCTTGGTATATATGGCGTAATTCGGCCTGGCCATTTGCCATTGAATAAATCCACCGAGTGGGCGAAGTGAACAAGGTGGATTTATACTGTGGTTAAAGCAAATGACCAGGCTTTATATATGACATCATTTACACCTCGGAGCACTCACTTATTTGGTGGTTATGGCAAATGACCAGGCCTTACGACACCATATAGTGATGATATACACCTTGGGGCAGGTCATTGCCCTTTATCAGATATTCAAAAGTAATTTAGCAACTCCAGCATAAGAAACTTTTCACAGAGCCTCCTATCAAAATCAGACAAAACTGCAACACCTTTAAACCGCTTTCCTACCTATACATAAAATCTGTGTGACAAAGTTGCAATGGTTATTTCATATCTAAACATGAAAAGAATCAGGAACATCAGACATTAACCAGTTAACTTATTTTCTGGAAAACAACCAATGAACTTAGTATTGCCTTAACTAATATTTGACACACATGGCATTTATTGCATTTTGACTTCTTCTTTCATAGAAGTAAAATAGTTTTCCTTTACTTGGTTCCCCTTTTAATGACATATTCATAATCATACTTCCTTTAATTCTGTAATAATCTTTCAAAAATCAAGAATAACATTCATGCGGCCTGAATCATACAGATGTTGCTTTTCCTACACTTTGTTCATCTGCACAGGATACTGTAAAATCATTTAAATTTGCTGCACTTAAATTTTGTGGAGGCCCACAGTGAAAATTAAGAAATTTAGGTACTGTTGAGGTTGTGATTCAAACAATAGAAGTAAAAGCAATTCAAAAACAGTACATCTTATTCATGGTGTGATGAGATTTCAAAAGTAAAATTTCATAATCTACAGTATGATCACAACAAACAGAATTTCATCTTAGATTCTATACCATTATCAAAGCATGGAAAAAAAATATATGTAATGTTGATTCAACCATAACATAAGTATATTTTGATCTTTGAACGATGATTTTCTTACGTTTAATATTCAATTCTCATTGAATATATTAGATCCCTGATTCCAAAGGCTTCAAGATCCAAGAATGATTTTGTCAGTATACTTACACATGGATCTGTGTACAATTCTTAACAAACTAGATGGGATTGAGTATGCTACTGCATAGTCAATGTACAAGAGTGGTATTGAGACAACTACACGTATTATCATGCAAATATTGTCAGGAATCTTGCAAGAAAGTCTTCACCATTATTGTTTTGATAACGATATCATTAACATCGCTAGAAAATTGAATAGAAACAACATTGGAAGAGTAGATTGTACTTGGTCCAGGGTTGTAGCAAATGCTATTTCCTGCATTTTGAGCTTTAGATTTTGTTGGTAGACAACAATTTTTGTTCATGTTCAACGGCATCTGTCTTGACTTTTGGTAAAATATTACACAAGGGAGACAGGTTTTTTATATCTTTACATATCAACTTTTGTCCGTCACAGAGGACATACTGAGCAAATTTAATTTCTGTCCCAAGCTGCAAAATTCCGTCAAAGGAGGGACCGGCACTGGCTAAAATCCTGATTTGGTCATCTATATAATTTTCATTCATGTTGTGGTGCATACCTTACAAACTAAGGGTACATTTTTCATACATCATTATTAATGTTCAAAGCATAACCTTCCAGTATGGTTACATTGCTGTTTTTGAATTAAGAAGCATGGTTTCCACATCTGAATTGAAGAAAAAGCAAAGGCTTCTTAGAAATTATATTTCTGAAATTGATCTGAACCTGGCCTGACACTAGATTTACAGGCATGACAACACATACATTTTCTCCCTTAAAATTATATCTTGCTAACAACAACAAAGTATGGTCAAACATCAGCTCATACCGTGTAATAATCTAGAAGTTTCCATCATTTCTATCATTCACTGCATCAACCTACTTCTAAGTTATTGCATAAAGAACAAACCACTGAAACACTTGCCTCTTCTAGTTTCCTACATTATACAGAAATGTACATGACTGACAATTGTTTGTAAATATGTCCTTGAATTTCTCTCTTTTTCAATTCTTTAAGAACACACACACATTAAAATAGTAAACTTGTTCTACAAAAATGAAAGAAGGATGTATATGTAGGTCGTTCAACCAACATCTTGTTGCAAATGAAAAGAAACGTTACAGGGAAATGCAGGACATACAAATGCACTGATATTTTGATCACATTTGTTTTATCTTTCGGTCACATGAATCAAAGGTGGTTTCAATTTATCAACATCATACAGTAATATTAGCCTCTTTGCACTTGTGACATAAAGAATGGAAGGCTAAAAGAGGAAGGAAAATGAAATATTGGACCCACCCATGGTACAGAATTAGAGTTTACAATACCATAAAATCAGTCCTACCACACAAAAAGCATTGGACTACACATTCAATAAAGAGATCATTGTCATGAAATTTCTTTCTAGAATTGTCATAATTCGTAGAAAATTATTTTTGTTCCTGTACAAAATCTATTCCTTAATAGCAATCTCCGAAATGCAACATCCATCATAAAAGAGGATGGAAAAATATATACATTTGATGGTCCAGGTTAAACCAGTGATGGATGACAAAGGTCTAAAAAACTATAGTTTAGATACACAATACAATTTTTCATCCATTGAAATTGGCAATAAGGGTCATATCACTTTAAGAGGTCCTCAATAGCCAATGCAAGATAATGAAAAGTAAATTTTATAATCATTTTTCAAGATAAAGTAGTGCATTGGACAACGAAATTCGGAGAGTAAAAATCTGACATCATTGCATCATACAAACCTATGAAAAAGCTTACATCCTGTTGGGGTGTATTTATTTGTACCAAAATACATGGGGAACCACAGTGTGAATTTTATTTGCAACTTGTTTGTGAATGTCATGAACATGAAATAACATGTTAAAATGTGAATCTCAATGTTGATAATATTAAGATTTTGTTATCCACACAATTTTCCGTTTTGCCGCGAAAATTCTACATTGGGTACCTTTAATAGTGTTTTTCCATCCGCCCCCCTCCCCACATTAGGGGTGTGTCCGTTATCAATGAATGAACCCTGCCGTCCATTCATCCCTATAGCACAGTACTGATCAATCATACTGCCAAGCCGCCACTGCTAGAAACATAACCACACGAACAACAAAATCCTCGCCGACATATCCCTTCCCTCTTCTTACTCTCATTTCAAAGAATTCCGGACATCACAAGGGATATATTTTTCACCATTTTTAAGAAATATATATACATATTACTGAAGCGCCATGCCCGCATGTTATATATCCGAAAAGGGTTTGCGAGACGCAAAAATGGCAGACGATATTTTGCCGTCCCCTCGAACCCCAGTGCCCCAGGGTCTAGGAGGAATATTTCCGCTGCAGATTCTGTCAGAAAAGACGGTGGTAAACAGCCATGGGGTAAACAAAAGCCAGCGGAAGTCGGAGATTTTGGCGTTCTGCCTGGTAGAGCGGCGAAAGATGTTTGGCAGAGATGTGGCGGTGGTTGGGAAAATTTTCCGGGCAGAAATTTCTTCTGTCTCCACATCGTGTACGGATCTGTAAGCAGAATCGTCAGGCGACACAGGGAGATCTGCTCCGAAAAAAGACCAGGGATGTGGTCCCGAGAAATTGCACAGGCACTAGATGTGACAAGAATCTCCAGAAAGGAAGGACAAGGGTCGATATGGAAGATAATGACAGACCTTCTTAGAAGATTTTGCAGCGCTGCGCGCCGGATCTTCAGATCGAGCAGAGCAAAACATAGCAATACACGTGCCTTGCCAGACGTCTAGAAAGCATGGATTACCTCAAGTTTGATACTGACCTGTTCATCGAATCGTGATATCACGGCCTGCACCCATTCCACAGGCTTCTGGGCTGCCATTTTCGGTTTTTGTGGTAAAATTTCACGGTTTCAGCTCAGGAATCAGCCCGTGAGGTCCGCCATGACACTTCTCACTTCTCCAGGTTCTAATCCACCGCTGCAAAACGCACCTCACCCAATAAAACATCAGACGTCTCAAAAATATTCATTCCGTCATTATCTAAGAGGAAAATTGATAAAATCCGTACGTCGTGATCTCATTACTTTCTGAAACCACCAGTGCGCCCATTTTAACCACCTATTCACCTTACGTGGGTGAATTAATTCCCAGGGTGTGTGTGGGTGCCCGTTTGCGTGGGTATGCGCTCAAAGTTTTTATTTACAAACTTAGGGCGCGCATGCGCTGACTTTTCGGAAGTTGCATGCCATATTTGGAAGTTTATTTATTTCACATCTACTTCATAATTCTATGCGAATGATCATCAAATCAATCAACTCTTCGTTCTGCAATGACTTGCAATTGGACAAAATGATTGAAGCACTCCACATATGATTAAACATAAATGTACTTTTGGCAACAGACTATAGTACAGTTTGTATATATAAACCTTCCATACTTTTGCCAGGAAATAAGGTTACCAGCGATAACTGAGTGTTAACGCTGTAACATTAACATAATCTTTAACTTGGGGGATGAATTACATAGTCTTAACTATGGTGTGCTGTACACGCCTATAAATGAACCATTTTCATAAATTTGAGCAAGGAGGTCAGAATCCATCCTACTACGACCAATCCCCAACGGCTGACTGCCTGTTGGGGACACAAGGAGTTTCGGCACCACTGTGGTCCCTCTGCGTAGGAGAATGGTTAGAATCTTTTGGTTTGATGTTGTTTGATTTCGAATTAATGACTGATACCTCACTATTCTTTTTGTCCAGGTGAATGATGTAAATGTACGGCACGGGAAGACCTAAGGTCTAAGGTAAGGAATGATGTAAATCACAGTGTGACGGAGGTAACGTTAGTTCACCTTTATCCGTAGGGTAACCTATATCTGTTGTACATAAAAAAGGGTATTTGTGAATCCTTTTGTCAAGGGAAGGTAGTTTCACATTGCAATATCTTGAAAATGTTGACAAAACCCACATTGTTGACCTGAAATCTCTGAATACCTAGCTTTTTAAAACAACGAATCTAGGTTACCCAACGGAAAAAGGTGAACTAGCATTACATTAGGCCTCCATTCAGGTGATTCGTAGTGAATCACCAACTTCAGACGGGAGGATTTGTAGCATCACACATCGGGGCATGCCCTTACTCTTTTTCCAAAGTTGAAATGGGTTCTTTAATGTGCGTGGGGTGAGATACTCCCCAAACACGCGACCTACATTTACGTCCTATCCGGGAGAAGTTCCTAGACGTAGCTAGGTACTCATTTTCACCTGATAAAATGAGGAAAGTTTATATGTAAAGTGCCTTTCCCCAGTGCATAGGTGTCAAAATTGGTTTGAGTGACTCAAGTAAGAAAGCTGTGAAATTATTGTTGTGTATGAGAACCTTTGTACTTGTATTCAAAGTATTGAATCATCAGTAAAAATAAACATCAGCTTAGAGATTAACAAAATTGATGCTGGAAAGACATTCCATGGGGTTAAGCCTTGATGATATGCAGTTATTTGACACATTGATAGGGGTCTCTGCTCTCTGCATCTCGACTGTAGGATCAACCTCACAGTTCTTACTATACAAACCTGATACAGCAGTGATTTACAGATATGGTAATAATTCATACTTTGCTGAAAGAAATCTTTGTGTACAAAGTTAATTAGCAGCTGCAAATCATGATCTGATTTAATATAAGCTTCAATATAATATCCAATCAGTTATTTATCTCAAAATGTGTCTCTTTTGAGTTGTATGTATCTCCATAAGAATCTCAATGTCTGAGTTGTTAATGTTATGATTTTTTGTTGTTGTTTCCTGTGGCCAGACAGTGTTACATCAGCTTCCAGATTATCATTTTCAGTCCAAGAACAGAATATGGCCTCTAGAAACATACATGTTTCATACTGCTATTTCATTGCTACATTTCACATGTACAGAAAAATGCCTATATTTCTTACTGTTCCATTCTGTATCATTCATTCATAAGTTGGAATAATTGCTGATAACTTGCTCCAAGGTGGCAAAACTGTCTAAGAAGTCTTCCTCTGCTATTCCATACTTCAGGTACTGGTGAACGTATGCCCTGGATGCAAACATGTTCCAAGCCTTCCCCACCAGACTATCCAATGGACCAACAGGAGCCTGACTATTGCTCAGCAATGACGCGTACTTCTCGTAGTGGTGAAAGGGTCGCTGTTGCCGGAAGACGGAACAAGCTGCATCACGCGGCACCCAGGAGCTGTAGAGCCGCGGGTCCGAGAAGGGAGAGATGTCCGTGGACTCACAATGCTTTCCCCGCAGGAAGAGAACGTTTGCGAGGGAGGATATGAAATCAGCGGAGGACAACCTGCGGTCGCGGGAATGAACTTTGACCTGCCAGTCAACTCCTGCAAAATGACAGTAATATTGTAAAAAGCAAATGGGAATGTCAAATTTTAAAAGTTGTATAAATTGAGAAACTGTAATATCATACTATCATAGCTAACATCTAAATATTAGTATTACTGAATAGGACAAAACTGTGAAGAAGTAAAATTTATTATTTTACCATATAGTATAGTACATGTATGTACTAAGTTACATGTAATGATGTTCACTGTACTTAAATTTGCAGGAAGATAAGAATTATAAGTTAAATGTATTTTTGTATTTGCAGTTTAAACAGCAGACTCAGAATCATGTAATATTTCTGCACACTAAAAAACATCACTGCACACTAAAAAACTTTGCAAGGACTCAAGATTTATATTTATTTTACAGCACCTTTCCAACTAGCCTTATGTCAAGTTATGATGTCTTGCAACTGTGACGTGTAGGGCAATGAACTCGATTCAATGAAATGTCTTCTTATCCCAGAGCCAATAAGAAGCTATGTAGACTTTTTTTACACCATAACAGATTGCCTTCAATGAGCAAGGCTCAAAACGGTGCACTAGTGCACCCAAGCTACAAAATTAACAAGTTCAAAACTTGATAGGCATGTCCCTAGTTTGGACCCCCGGCCACCACCACCCCCCTTGATGTCTTGTGCCTTTGGTAGTTGACATGGACACTGTCAAACTGAGTGAGAGGATGGAAAAAATTCTACAACTAGAGAGAGCACCCTGATTGCATTTAGAACATTAGGGGAGTTTGACAGTTGATTGCTTGGGATATTTTTAGCTGCCTCCTCTGCAGGGTAATGAAAACAATTACTAGTACCCACCTTCCTCCATCCCAGCGTTTGCAATCAGCATTTGCCTCAGGTGCTTGAGTAGTCCAGGCCAGGTGAACGAACTAAAGGCCAGTGCCCTCTCCGATGTATGTGGAATAGTTCTCACATTCAGTAGTTTGTACTGGGGATCAGGCACCAATCGTTCTAGTAGCTCTCCGGGTGAGTTAGTCCTACTGCAGTCTCCAGATGCAGCTGGCTGCAGGACACTCGCTAGCTCCTGACTTATAACCGAGTTGATGTCCTGAAATGATATGTTCTTGATGCTAAGAAGCTGGGAGCAGATCTTGTGGAGGTTGTCGTTTTCGAAGACAATGATGGCATCTGCAGACTGGTACAAGTGTGATAATGTCAACGCGGCATTGAAGTTCTGCACAATAACCTCTCCCGTACCGTACGGCCACACGATTTGGTTAACGAGGAAGGAGTGCGGATATTCTTCTCGTAAACACTCAGTAAGGTATGCGCCGACTCCAGATCCCGTACCTCCCGCGAGGCTCATTAACGACAGAAACCCTCCGAATCTGTCGCACTTCTCCACTTCCCGCTGAACGATGTCCATGACGGCATCCCGTGCTTTGGGTCCGTGGTGACCATAGCCATGTGCCCAGTTATTGCCCGACCCACGTTTCTGACAGAACTGTGCCTTTTCACAGTACCTCCACTTTCCTGACTTCTTTGATTCCTACAGTAAATAAAGTCACAAGACACCAAATCAACATCAATTATGTCCAAAGCATTGTATACTATATCCGGAAAACTTAAAGTTAATGTAAGTATTTTTAAGACTGACAGTTAGAAAAAATCTGAATTTTTGAAATGGCCTGATAACTGAAATTATTGAATTTGGATTAAACTTTGAACGGGGAAATTCAATCAAAACATATATTTAGGGGAGGATTTTAAAGAGGTTCTGTCATTACTATTTGTACAAACATCATGCTAGACAGGAACATGTGGAGACATTGGTGTCACCTCTCCGAGGATGAACTGAACTGAACTGATGAACAAATATAAGAAGCAGAAGGGTAGTACCTGGATAGTCTGTTGAATGACTTTTGGTTCCATGTCAACCATGACAGCACGGGCTGTGGGCAGCGCCTGCTGGCTGCAGGACACCCTTGTCTCACCAGAGGGCTCTTCTGTATTGAAAAACCTGTAGCAAAATTTGTAAATTTTATGGCAAGTAAATTTTATGGATGACATCCTCTGCAGACTGGAAAAATAGTGCGATAGGTCGGAAAAAAAACAAGATGGGTGAAAAAAAACAAGATGACTACATTTTCAAAAATAGGCACCATAAAGTTGTGATGGCTGTTGTAAAAAGAAGTAGTAAAGGGACAAAACATGGTATCAGAGCCAAACAGGCATTCATTCCTGTATGTAAGACATGTAATGGTCTGGTAAAAGTTACACTAGTGTGGTAGACTGGCATCACCAACAAAGTTGGTAACCACACTCATAGCTTCCATATTGCTGTTACTTTTACACATTTCTACAACTACAGTCCTGGGTACCTCGCAAGTGGCACTAACTTCTACAAGTACAATTATTAGGCTACAACCATCCTCCTAACGCCCGGTCCCCAACGGCACTACCTTATGGGGCCCTGCTGTCCCAGGCCCTACCTACGGGTATTATGATTGTCGCCACAAACAAGCTGTCAACCAATCAGAGAACAGGCCTTCCTTGGGCTTGTTGTTGTCGCAAGCTGTCTCGCAAAGGCCGCTGGGAAGCTATCAGCCAATCATGTTACGTATTACCATGACTTTGTTTGCTCACCATGCCAACGCCCGATCCCCAATGGCTGACTGCCCATATAAGGGCAAGCTCATTAATATCGAATAAGTAGGGCGGGTAATACCGCCGGCAAAAGGGAAGGAAAGCAGAGTACAGTCAGGAATAAATGACTGACGGTACTCTGCTGTAGGAGAATGGGCTACAACACGATATATTTGCTTATTTTGGTACTTTATGGCCATGTTGACCATCCCTGCAGAAGAAAAAAATTCTTTTTTGTTTGTTTGTCTGAAATCAGGCAAAAATTAATGCGCGCGCTGATGTCATCCATAAAATTTACATGCTGTGGCCTTATGTCAGAATCAGTGGCATTTTTTTACCTTGTTACAACTTGTGACTACAGAGATGTACAAGTACAGAAAGTGTAGCCAGTGAAGACCCCTGCCAGGTTCTTAAGTCTGGGGTGGGTGGGGTGTAGTGGGGGTGTACACCAGGTTTGAATCTGGCTACTGACAGTCACGTTAAATTTGCACATGCAGTGGCTAATCTATGGCCATGGAATCCCATTCAGACTACTAGTAACTGGCGAGGTATTGGTTTGGAAATGTCAATGCAGCATTACACCATCAGCTCCCAGTCTAAATATCTTACATAAATTTTAACACTCCATAATTGAATGTCAAATTCACCTCACCTTTCAAGAACTGCATCTTGGTAGAGCGTGTTCTCTTTTTTAGTACATCCAAGCCCGCCTTTTCCGTACGCGTCTTCTACCACAGTGTTAAACAGCTGACCTCCTATCTGGTTCCCACACTGTCCCAGCTGTACAGTCACTAGGGACATCGTGTGGTTTTGTTACAACTTTCGAAACAACGATCTCGTGAACCAAAACTTTCCCCCCTCCCACAAATTTGAGCTTACATTCAAGTTGCATTTGCAGTACTATTAAAGGGCATTGTTGACGTTGGAAAACCTTAAAATGCGTTCTAGAGTTAGAACACGTAGAATTGTCTCTTTATTGGGCGATCCTACGGGGAAACGCGCATTTTAAACCTGTTTTAGACGACAAAACCGATTTCGTAGAAAATTTCAAACTAGGGCGCCGCCATTGACTTCCCAACATGCACCAGAGCAGTGGTCAGTTCCATTTTGTAACGGGGGTAGATTTGTAAAAAAAAAAATATCAAAACTCCATTCATTCAAATATTCCATTCACTTGTGGAGAATGCAAAAAAAATGATCAAGCGTTGTGTGTAAAAATGTAACTTAATTCTCTAGTGGATTTGATCTCTTCAAGTTTTCTACCCAAAACCAAGTCGTAGGCTCTCTTTTAGGCCATAATTCACTATTGTGTGGACATGCCCATTCACAGAAACGTGTGAAAACATTTTCTATCACGTGAAGTGAGGTTTTAGACACGCCGAGACGTGGGGCTTAATCATCCATTGTTAACGTATTAAATGGAAGTCCATAAACATCCTATTAGGGCCAACAAAACGATAAAGGGGCGTTTCAACACACAGATACAAAAGTGATAGACTCCCATTTACTTTACATGTCTCGCGGTCAAACGTTCGGCCCTTCGAGATAGAAAAACGTGACGGGTGCAAAATAAAAAAAAGTCCGAGAAAAACGTCTAAATGCATACACACACACAAATTTGAGATTATGAAGGATAGAAAATAGCAGCTTGGCATTCTGTAGAGTCTTTTGCTTCAAATTTTGTTACTCAATTATCTTCGTCGTTATTGTTAAACCTTAAGGTACAGATAGAGGATAATAGAGGGTGCGCTATTGTAGTTTTGTTGCCGCAGTATCTTACTACCTGAATATCGATTGAGGCAGTCAGTGTGTGGTCAATGATTCAATGTTGCTGTCTACATACAACTTCTTCTTGTTGTTGTTGAGTGCCCTCAATCTTTAACGTAGATTATCATGATGGCACTTTTGGGTGAGCGCAGATGGCGGTGCGGGCTGACACTGAGGGTAATCCTGTGCAATACATTGAAACCAAAATCATAGTCCATATACCGTTCCAAGTCGAGATCCGTGGGATCCACCAGTTACTGACTGTGACATACAGTATCAGGGTGAGCAGGAGGCACGTTATACTGTATATTGAAAAATCAAGCGGTATTAAGAGGCTTTAGGCACAAAGAGTACACGCTCATTAACATGAAGTATGTATATGTTGTATATATTTGATGAATTGTCTGTTTTACTTTATGGACCAGCGAATGTCCGCAATAAAGAAGAAAAAGACGTTTCAGACAAATGGGGAAAAACGATTCCGCAATACCCTGGGAGCCAGCCGGGATCGGGCAGCTAGGACAGTTTATCTACCCTTCAAAAGGCTTAAACTCCCCCGGAGCACTAATGTGAGATCTGCGGGCTGACTGCCTTGGGTCCCCGAACAAAACTCGCTAGCTACCCAGTCCTGTCTGGCTCCCAGGGTAATTCCGCAATGGCTACTACTTATTACCGACCAACGACCTACAGAGAACTGGGAGGAGATGAGGCGACCTATCCAGTTATTGATATTGTATTTATCCGTGACGTTACTCACATCGTTTACCACACAGCTCTAGCGCGACTTTTCCTCATTTTAATTAGGACGTTATATCCTTGTCCGAATCTAGGAACAAACCGCGAATACATTGAAAGGGTGGAAGTATTGTGTACTTTGAATAAGCATCATATACGTATCATAAGAAAAGCACTGCAAATGATTATAAGCACGACACGAATTAATAACAAAGTTCAAGTCATGCTTTGTATGTCAAAAACATTGAGGTTTCTAGATCAAGTAGTCAGGAATAGCCTGAATACCAGGCCCCAGCCCGGTCACAAAAATATTTCCCCACACGATAGATATTTTTGAGAGCGGGCTGGGGTCTGGTATCCAAGCTAGTCAATGATGATTTTATGTTTCTCTTTGATACTAAGAACATGCTCCTAATTCTGTCGTTTTAGTATTTGCAAACACAATGATATCGATAGCCAGGGTACCATTCTAGGGCCTTCTAGTTCTACCGGGGCTCCTCGCGCAGGGGGAAAGAGCCCCATTAGAAATAGGATGATGGCCAGGCTATAACATCGACTCATTTGATACAACTAATGGTTGACCTGGTCACCCTCCCCCACGTCTCATCTCCGACATGTAAGCCCCAAAACAGAAACATGCCAAATGCGGCTCAGATTCCTAAAATATCCCAGCACGACTGTACCCACCCCCGCTGGTTTCTAAAGTATCACCACGTATTACAAAATGTTATGCCAGACAACTATGTAGGTTTGACAAACATGACCGTGACCGCTTTGACCTTTACACTCTTTCGTACAGCGGTGAAGTTCTTTCCTCGGGATGATTGAGCCATTCGGGACGAGAGGGGGTAGATATAGAATCTTTGTCTTTCAATCATCCTCTAACGTCTAGAGTCTGTGGAATACTTTATCTGACGGAGATTTGTAAACAGGTTTCCTAACTTATGGATAATCTGGAAAAATATTGAAAAGCGCCTGATACAATTCCGTGGGGATCCCTAATCTCAAAGTTTTGTTTGGCCGCTGCGATTTCGATTACTGCAGCGGCACCCACAGGAAAGGGGGTGGTCTCTGTACAAGGAGAGTGGTCTCAAAATAAGGTCAAACCTATGTAGGCGCGAACACGATCGATATAGCAGAAGTACTGGGTATATGTAGCTCGCTTTAAAACCTTCAGCTGCAAGAGAGGGTTTTATGGTGACCGGCGTGAGGCCAGAAATTCCATCCTCGTTCCTCTCGTTATCTCCGCTTCAACAACTGCAAATTATTTGGCGAGGGGCGAAAGGGAACCCGCCTGACCGCCCCAGGCGGACAACCCGACAGGACAAGTTTTGAATTCTTGCGAATAGCGACCCCTAGTGCCGTCATAGACTGTTCCGTGTGCTGGGTGACTTCCTTCATGTAGTGGGGTTGATTCTAGTGTCCTTGAGTGTCCTGTACGCCCGTCTATTCTGTGTTTTTGCCCGACTGTGTCAGGTAGGTGGTCTGTTGTTTTGGTAGTCGGCATATGTTTGTAGATCGTAGCCCCTGTTGTGATTGAAGGAGCAGATGTATCGAGGTTTGGTTGAGGGTGGGCCGGCGGTTCTTTTGCATGGGACCGTCCGCGCTGTTCGCACCGTTCTGGGGATGACCTCGCTTCTCTCAGCTGTCTGTACCAGACCGTAACACATGACAGGGAAAACTCGTCTGAATCTGTCGTGTAACCGTGGCTGTGTATAGATCTATCCGGATATGAAGCTCGGGGTTACGTTTTCACAAAGATAGTCGTTGTACCGGCTAATTACGTTATGTTTGGTGTACGCCTTGGACATAATACAACAGGGCATTTCTACAACAGGGCACAGTGAGGTAGACTTCAACATAAAGGGTTCTCCTTTTCTCAGAACTTTGGTTCTTGTTGATGTTTCAGGACTTGAACACATCCGTCCGGTATTGTCTCAGAAGGGAAGATGGGGAAATGACTGAATCTTTCCTTTGCTGACACAACAGCACGAGAAAACAGCACAAAAGGTAATAAGGGTTGTCTTATTTGTTTACATCTATAGGCAGCGATGCATTGTAGCATATCTATGGCTAGGAATGTTCAAGTCTTAGAGAGTATTTTCTGTGGGATCATAGTATCTATGGTTATTTCTCAAAGGGCATGTATACAAAATACACTTACACGGGATCGAGAAAAGAAATTTGAGAATTTTCATCAACGTTTACTAAACATGGTAAAGGAAACGTTTACTAAACAGACGCGTGCTTAGAATATACATGTGAGCCAAGAGGGCGACAAAACATGTCCTCTGAGCTTAAAAAGTTTAAGCAACGTCTATACCGATAAATCACATCAACCCTTAATGTATGTAGATAACTATGCTACAGACAGTGCCCTTTTATTGTTTAATATAACTACAAGCAAGCTAAATTATAGCTGGCAGCGACAGCTCCCAGTAATACATATATATCCCGCTGGGGAAATGCGAAGCAGTAATTCATTCCGGTAATGATGCGAATTCAGAGTTTTCATAGTCGTGTTGTGACAGTGCCAACAGGAATGCTAGATGTGAGTTCAAGTTGATTTTTGACGAACTTCTTTCAGTGTTTTCTTTTTCTTGGGGGTGGGGGGTGGTTAGTGGGTGCAGACTACAACTGATATTCAGTATTAATTTTCTAGTGCGAAATAAGAGTTTTATAGAATTCGACATAAGGTCTAGACATGATCATTTGATAGACGTATGAATTATACGACATTGTTTGCTGCAAATGAAGATATCCCACCACAACTCGGGTGGTCCAGGTCCAGATGTCGTAACGCCGATTACTGCTAGCCTGGGCGGCCACAATACCAGAATAACAGGGACTACAGAGGCCAGTTCCTCGGTTGTAGGACCATTGTATCCCCGTAGAAATTTTGCCTTAGTCCCTGTTGAAGACAGGTGGTGGGAAATGTTATTGAGGGTATTTTGGCCTGTATGGGTCGACCCGAGAAGATGGCCTGTATGACCATTGAAACAGTGACTTCCAAAGTACGTGCGTTCCCACCCAACCCCATCTGTTTGTAAGATGATACCAGAAATTGTTTCTTGATAGAGATCTCACTTCTGGGGGGAAATTTTGATTTAACGGAAGGACCATCTGTGCAAGCTGTCTGGTTGAGTACACCCGATCCATAAAATGAGTAATAAAAACAATATATTTCCCTTTCTCGTAGACAGAACATGGTGGGATGAATAAATTTCAAACAGACGAACGTACAGACTAAAAAAAATGAAACACGATTGCCAGTATTGAGCAATGGTTTGTGTTTTTTCTTTGGTGGTAGGTAATGAATTTAAAAGCAGCTGTAATCAGTATACTTTGGTGCCATTTCTGTACAAATCTGTTCATCATAGACTTTACCATGCGGGGAACAGATATCCTAAACATGGCTTATTAAGTGGAAATCGTTCGGACTCTTAGAACGTGGTAAGCTTAGACATGCTTCAAACGATTGCCGGTGAAACATGTGCGTAAACGCGTTTTACACACAGAACGTTTTTACGGTATAAGTAAGTCGGTTTTACGGTGATGCTTGGGGGAGGGACAAGCCATTATCTTTATGGAGTGTGGGTTTGATCAAGACTTGCCAAACTTACCATATGGGGACAAACCACTAAGGGTTGTTGATAGGGTTGGGCATTGGTGGACAAAGATGCTTCGTTCAATTGCCTGTGTAAAAAAAGTGATATTTGCTGGCCAGAAAAATGTGAAAGTATAGGGCGAATGAATTTTTTTAAGCAAAAGTTAACATTACTTTTAGGTTAATTGTATGAAGCAGTTTGTTTTGATATATTCAGATAATGATAACTAGATATTATGAATAATTCCTATTCGAATTCAAATATACCACTGTCTAATTATTCATATCAATGCCACAAACATTGCAGCTGAAAGTCAAATACTACACTTCCCCCCACATACGGGCAATTATCGCAATACGGGGAGCGTTTTGAAATCATCCTGACCACCTCTATACGTCTTCGTTGAATCGAGGTCGTGGCTTTTTCTTACATTTCTAGGAAAAACACTCATACGACAAGACAGTATGATCCTTTTCTTCGAAACATGTAATACAGAATAGGCCATGATGGATTATTCTCCAAAGTCCTTCAAGGCCATAAAACATATGCCGTGAAAAACATATAAATCTTCATATTCTATGATGTGATGTATACGAAATCATGCTCAGCTATGTCCGACACACTGTCTGCTTTGTAAGTTGTAACTGACAGGGGCTGGGACTAGGGGGGGGGGTCATAAGTCCTCATCAAAGAGAGGGCTCTAGTCTAGACCTCCCTGTCAATAGCCGTGAATATTCTGCTCTCGCCCCCGGTGTGTCTTTTTGTGGATGGGTCCCGCGGCCCTTATTCATGGGTAACCATTTCTGAGAATGCCCTCAATTACACCAGGTTCAAAACCCGCATATGCTTTCATGTAAAATACATCAAAGCTGTTGGTTTTCGGTGGTTATATTGTTGCTGTCAATGTGTTTGTGATATATGTAGCTTGGTACGTAGTGATCTGTCATCTTGTGTGTGTGACCTTTCAATGGTTTGTTTATTTCTCATATCTTCCAGAAACACATGGGGAGCTAAGTGTTGTAGCAAGACGGGATAAGACTACTTCAAGAGACGACATGCCGGTTTCCAAGGATATCGTCAAGCTGGCGGTGGAGATGCCCGGTAGAGTGGCCCAGTTCTTGGACTTTAACCAACGAAGGCCGTTACCGGACATCATTGCTAAGCTATGTGATCACTGGGGCTTAGAGAGCCCAGAGGAATACGCCCTGCAGTATTCGGACGGATCCCAGGCGTACATAACGGAAAAGAACCGCGCAGAGATTAAAAACGGCGCCATCTTGCGTCTGACGACATCCCCGTCCAAGACGGTCCGCGAGATTCTCGTCCTGCCGACGAAAGATGCCTTGATGAAGCTAGCTCGCGGTTCGTCCGACACGACATTCGCGACGGAATTCGTGTACCGGAATGGCGTGCCCTTGTTAGTTGACATGGTGGTAGAGGGCACGGCAACGGGTGAGGCATTGGCGTACATACTGACAGCATTTCTGCAGTTCATGGACCACGGCATCCTTCCGTGGAAACAGTTCAGCGACGACTTTATACGGAAGATAATCGGATACGTCCTTAGGAGTACTCCCGCCGAGGCTATGATCCTGCAACGATCTCTCGCTATCTTGGAATGTGCCATATTAAGTAGCGAAGATCTCTACAAAGGTATGCGGTAATGAATGGACAGCTGAGATTTAAATGATGGAGCTCAAACAAACAAACAGTGCTCGAACACACACACACACACACACACACAGACACACATAGACACACAGTCACACACATAGACACACAGTCACACACACTCACAGACACACGTACACACACACACACACACACACACACACACACACCATGCTAAAGAGGATAATTCGGGTGGAAATATTATGAGAATATTGTCCATTAATACAAGTACTAGCACTGGCGTACCTTTTCATTACGCGCGCTTTTAGACAGAAATGCACATGGAGAAGTTGATCTGGCTGTATCGTTGAAAAACGGTTATATTACTGAGATACGGCTATATTACTGAAACTTTGCAACAGAAACCTTTATACTCAGTATAATTCATAGTTATACGCTACACGACTGCACCAAATAACACCATATCCAAATCCCGGACATATGCACAGTCAGGGCTTTATCAAACATTTATCTCTTGTGTGTAAAACAAAGAAAACCTAAAGCTCCGTTTTTAATGGTTTTATGTACGTTTTATATTGCAGCGATTTCCGCCCAGATCACGGTTGAAGAGATTACCGTGCACTTTAAGAGCCCTGTCCCGGAGGTCCAGCTGAATGCCGTGGCGCTCATCAACGCGCTGTGGCTCAGGTAAGGACCGCCACGACTGTCAGTTTCACAGCCGTCACCATGGTAACGGTGACGCCAGGGATCACTGTTGTTGAAGTAACTGGTACTTAGCTCGGGGCAGCAGGAGGTACTGGTAAGCTTAGAGATAAGAGAATCGCTCTGAAGGGATCTGTTTAAAGGTTACTGGACTACGAGTTGAGAGAGGGGGCGATTACGAGCCTAAAATCTTTCAACTGTTTATACAGGGCTAGATTTTTGTAAGACCTCTGTTTGAATGTCAAGAGGTTTGAGGCAACTTGTTTTAGATAAGCGTAAGATAAATTTCTGAAGAGTACTTTACTTTTTTGCAGAAGATAAAACAGACAATGTGTAGCATCGTCAATCTGTTATTTTGAGCGTCGAACTTCAGGTTTGTGGGCTGAGAGAAAAACAGTGTTTTATTGTTATATGGCTTGTATCATATCATGATGAATTGTGTTTTGCAGTTGTGTTAATAGCAGGAACATAATTGGTTTGCAGTTAAAGTCTTTATCGAGCTCCATGGTGTCGTTTATGATATACTCTTGAAGACGTGGACACTACTAGAATGGAGTTCAGTTATCAGTGTATGGGGGAAGCCCAGGCGTCGTCAAACCATTCACTGGTGTGCTTAGACAGTTAGTTTCTTTGGGCCGTCTCTTCCAAGAATAGTGGTGACCTGGTGTGCTAAGCTGAAAACGCGAGAAGGCACTCGGCTGACATGGCTGACGCCGCGTTACCCTTCTGCTAGCCACTCCCCCTAAAATGTACAATCATAACAATGTTTGAAATCATAAGAGGAGGACTTCTTTATCTCTTTTCGTCATTATCTGTCTAGGTCCTCCAAGGTCAAGGCCAGAGAGATCGGAGAAACTCTACAGTTCAAGTACATCCGGGCCGTCATGCTTAACTACATCATCAGGGGCAGGCGGGAAGTCTCCTCAGAGATGGCTCACCAGCTACACGTGCTGCAGGTCCTGATCATGAACTTGAACGAAGACCGCATGTACACGAAGATCAACCCGAGCGACACCGCCCATTTGGAAAAGCTGTACGAACTCTCCCAAATCGCCTTCGGGAGAGACAGCGATTCGGAATCATTCGCCACGCCGAACCCTGGCGGAAATGCACGAACACAGGCGAGGAAAGGCCGAGGCGTCTCCGACAGAGCGCAAGTCGAATTCAAGAAACTGGGATTCTCGAATCTCGCAAACCCCTTGATGGACTTCGCTAAGAGACCGCCAGGGGTCCTTGCGTTGGATTGCATAGTCTACTTTGCCGCGAATTATCCCGACTCGTTTACTAGGCTTGTATTGGAGAATTCGTGTAGGCAAGACAACTACGTTTGCCCGTTCGCACGGACGTCCATTGATATGACCAAACTATTGTGCAAGATGCTTAAGATCGGCGAACTCCCCTCTGAGACGGGGACTGAATATTACCCCATGCTGTTCACCCAAGAGAGCCCTCTAGAGGAATTATTCTGTCTCTGCATCCAACTTCTGAACAAGACTTGGCGAGAGATGCGAGCTATGGATGAAGACTATGACAAGGTGACATTTAAATAAGCAATTATACCCACTACATATTTATAAGTCAAATATCAAAGTTTTGTTCGTGCGGCATTATTCAAGGTATTTTCATACCTAATTACGACAGAATTAATGCGACATTGGTTTCATAGTCTGTAAAAAAACTTTAAAAATATATGCACAGAAAATCTATTTACTTATAGATGGACCCACAAAAAATCTGTTTCCACTTTCCAATCATATTTCAAGTGCTGTGCTTAAGGGCTTTTGTACTAACCTCCTTTCGACTATCGGGTTGGAGATAGTACATATATGCTGCTCTATTATCCTCCTCAGCGGACAGTCCGGCGTCCCATCGTTCTTTTCTTCCCGTCCGCTCATCACGGGTTCTTTGAGTGAGTTCTCACATGACAGTCGTAACAAAAGAATACCATAGAATCTCCCAGTCCTGTGCTTGACCGACAACAATGGCACAGTTCTGCCTGATCGTATTTACTCCACTCAGCACCTATCAGAGCATCCCCGTAGCCTGGGGGGGGGGGGGGGGGGAGTTCGGAAGAACCCACGCACACGCTGAAAGGTCCGCTTTTTTTACGCTCGAAGGTCCCCATTTTCATGTCCAAGATTTTTTTTCAAAGGCTTGGCTGATTTGCATTTTTCACTGATAGACATTTCTTTCAATCTTAGTAAGTCTATTGGCAGAATTTGCCCCAGAATGTGCAGGAAAAGGCTTTTCACAGCAAGGACAAATAAGTTTCCAAGTTTTTCTTTTACAGTCTATCCAGCTGCCGAAAAAACTCCCCTAGCAAATTATTATCCCTATAATAGCCAGCGTGGCCAACCTGGTAGAGAGTAAGATAAATGAATGAAATGGCCGTACGCGTATTCATTCACTATAAGACTGTAAAATATGTCTTCGGCCGGGTCTATTATATTGTACTTATAACCGTCGAGTCCTTCTCCTGGATTTGTATTGATGGGTGTATGTATCGTTCACATGATGGTAAAAAATCATTAAACCTATTTCTTCCATGCGTATGTGACAGGTTATGGACGTGGTGAGAGAGCAGATAACGCTCGCCCTGTCAGAAAAACCCGACACCATGGACCGCTTCCGCGCCATCTTACAGGAGCTGGACTATCATCAGATCATCAAGATCCTCCAGGACAGGAGGGCGTCCATGTTGGAAACTAACACGGATCTAGAACCCTTCTGTGAGCTTCGGGAGGACAAGCGACCTGAGGTATGTGTATGTATGGATTTGGAAGGGGGAGGGGGGTAGAGCGATGTTATACTCTGTCTACGAATACAGCAATCAGTAGCTACAAAGGGATGACCATGTTGACTGAATTTTAGTCACGCCAGAAGAAAATTCTCCCCCTCCTTCACATAAATGCTGAAATGCAACTATTATGACAATGATGATCTTTTTTATAATTGTAAATAACAGCAACCTGTAACAAAGTCACATTGCCCAAACTTATACACCTTCCGTATACCTGTTCACTTAAATTAACCGTACGAAAATTTTGTTTTGTGGGTGTGTTGCTCAGTGCTATAGCTATATATGAAACTCGTCTGGTACAATTTCTTTTTTCAATCAAGGTGTATGTATGTTATGGATACTGAGCAAAATGTACCTGATCTCTGATATTCAGCACAAATGCATACGATGCCTTCGTGTAGAATTCTGTGTTATATTTTGTGATCAAATTTACGACAAACAGTACGAAACGCAAGGCACGTAAAAACAAATTGCTCTGCCGAGAAAAAATCGATGGAAGTCATTTTCTCCTCTTTTCCACCGTAGATCGTTCTTAGTAATTATGTATTCAGGTTACATTATGATGCGGTTGCAACAAAAGAAGAAGCTGAAAGATTAGAGCGAGTGACATCGTGGTTCATGGGCCGGGACCATTCTTTTAAAGAGGCTGACCTTTGCTTTTGTCCTTTTGATAGATCTATCAGTCCACTGGTTCTGCTTGACAAACCTTTAATGAATGAACTGCTGCGCTACTCCATGTTGAACGGGGGCGGTTCATTACTAAAATAGAAGAGGGTTGCTGCTGTCTCTACTTACATTAGAGACATGGGCATATAAAATCCACTCCCTTAACGACATCTTGTCGGTATCATTTTTTGGCCACTCCTCAGGGGCGTAGGCAGTTCGAAGCGATCGAAATGAAATGAAAAATGAAACAGGGCCGATAGGAAAGAATGTAGACAGAACATTAAGGCATTAAGGCCAAGAAATGTTGTTACCTTGATCGTACAAATTAATGCGTGTAATGAAGTGTTCTACGAGCAATTCCATAATATCAAACCAAAACCAACAGGTTTATTTGTAGTTAGATAGTGTGCATTACAATGATGATTTATTTTAATTGAATGTCTTTTATCCAGGTTTTAGACCTGGTCAAGAAACATCGTCTCAATGCCTTGGTCGAGGGGACGATATTCAACAAGGTCACGACTAGAAGGTCCAAGGACAAGTTTTGGTACTGCCGCCTAGCGCCTAACCACAAGTGCCTACACTGGGGTGACGTCTCCGACTCAGCGAAACCTCCGCTTCCTGTAGAAATGCTACCGGAAATGCTACCTGTTGCCGACATCAAGGGACTAGCTGTGGGTAAGGAGTGTCCCCATATCATGAAGGAAGGAAAGAAGGAGAAGAAAGAGAGCTTGGCGCCGCTCGCCTTTTCAGTCCTTTACGACCCCGAGGGGTCATTGAACTTTTTGGCGCCAAATGACTACATCTACGACCTGTGGACGGACGGTATCAGGGCGCTCCTGGAACAGGAAATGACGTCAGAGCTTGCGCAGAAGGACATGGAGATCCTTCTCGGGATGGAGATGAAGTTGGCCCTGCTGGACACTGAGGGAATCCCCGTACCAAACGAACCTCCACCGATCCCGGAAGATCCCAAGGATTATAACTTCTGTTGCGAATGATTAAACACTTGATTAAACACTAAAATTGACGATGAGTCCAATTTCCCTCCGTTCTGATGAACTTCAACAATATGACTGATTGCAAAAAACTTTGAAGTGACTTTGAACACAAAGAAAAACGCTCGCCACGCAAAGTCTCGACAAAGTCTTCGGTCTTCGCCAGGTACTCACTTTTACGTCACGTGACTTTCCAAAAACGAAACGCGTCGACGTCAGGAGAATCTTTCTACATGTTGGTTGATTTTTTTTTTAGACATGTGCTTTAACAAACTAACTAGTAACAGGCTTTCCTCCAAATGTAACGTTATGTACCTTCTAGATGCCACATGTGTATGAACAAAGCTATGTCAATGGCGCTTTTGTCGACAATGCCATGCAAATGCTTTCTTAATGTTTTATACAAAAAAGTATTTTTCCAAGTACAGTATTGTAATGACGTGTTGCAATAGATGTAGGCATGCCTGTCAAAGACGTTACCAGCATGTCGGTCCTCCAGCCCTATGTCTAGGAATTAGAAAAATTAAAACTATGATTGTGGCACTGGATGTGTTGTGGCACTAGATGTGTTCTTTTTAACAGTTTTATATATTCAGTTTTCTTTCATGTTGTAATCATTAGCTCCCAAGTAATGTCAAATATTGAGTATTTCATCAAGTTGAGGCCTTCTGTCTCAACGTTCTTAGCTCATCGCAACGGTTAATATTTTGTAAAGTAAACGGTAGTGAGGTGAGAGAAAAGATGGTAATTACGTTGCAAATGAAACGTTATTGAATGTTTTATAGAAAGTAATCAATGGTCTAGGGGTTGGCGTGGTCAGAGGGCTGTTTCTAGCCCGTCTAAACGTTAACATTTACTACCGCCACCCTCAACTTCCTGAAAACGCGAGTTCTAACAAAACATTCTTGCACGTTCAGCACCGTATCTCAGCTAAGTTCAGACGATCAAGCAGAAAGAAATTAAGAGAAACGTGGATTGAATTCTGAGTCCATTTATTGATACCATCTTGTCATAAATACAGTAATCTTTCAATATTCATATCTTCATACGGTCACAGAAATTCAATCTTTCAATATTTATATCCTCGTATATGGTTGTCACAGAAATTCATCAACAAACGACGAAGATGCCTTTGATCATTTGAATTGAGAGTGGACGGTTTTTTTTAACGTCAATTTGAATTTCTTGCAATATTTCGATTCATTTGCTAGAATAGCCATTACAATACAATAGAGGCGAAGTTACTTGTTCGCACGTTCTATAACTTTTTATTCTATGATAGTATTGAAGGCTTCAAGTGGTCGGTCTCGAACACCGTGGTGTAGAGTTGTTGGTAGCGGCGCAGGTAGTAACACGACACTGCCGCGGACAGGAAGATGACTCCGAGACACACCATCAGCACACCGAGCACTGGAGGGGAAACAACCGCCGAAACCGCCTCCTTCCAGTTGTTTGCTGCAAACAATGAGTAAAAAAGGCAATGGGGGATTGCAGACTTTGCCTATAGACATAACATCACTGTCGATGAATTGCAATATACATGCATGATCTATCTAGTATCCTGAAATTAATGCTGAAAGTGGGGATTGTCATCTTCCTTCTTTACATATTTGCTTCCAAAAAAGCAACCCGTTTAGAAATGGTCAACACTAGTATTTGTAGCGTCTTCTGACAATGTTTATAACTGCTCATTGTCACATGTATTCTATGTACTTGCAATTAGCCTCCGTAAAAATAATTGTCAATTGTTTTACTATCAATGGCCAACTAGCAAAATATCTACGTGAGGAGTGCTATACCCATCAATATAACGTTACATATTGCTTCGACTTTGTCTGGTACAGTTCTTCTATGTATCGGTAGGCGGTGCACAATTACGTGTCACTAGTAGTAAATGGTCACCCTCACCTTTCTCTGACTGTCTCCAATCGTCCCTGATGATCTTGACCGGACCGCTCGTCACCTGGAAGCGGTGTTGTTTGTCCAGCACGTCGGCGTCTCGCCGCTTTCTGCCGGCGGCACAGTTAGCGGGCGCGGTGGCGCAGTAGGAGCTGGCATCGGCCGCGGCACACACCACAACATCACAATGGATATACAACTGTACGGGGAATAGAACAGCTAAACTGAATTACTAATGTTACACATTGTAACTCGTGTACAAGATACACATGATAGATGTCCGTGTCAAGGTTTCGCGAAGAAAGGGTAGCTTCAAATATGTTGAACGTTTTCGCCACTCCCTCTATACTACATCGTCACTAAGGTTAAAAGAATACGCACTACTCTTGTACAATTGGTTTGTCAAACTACAACTTAGTACAAGTCCTGCTTGTAACTAAAAGAACGGACATTAATTCTACTCGATAACTACGTTTTGGAGACCGGACGTTTCGTCACGCAAGCACATTCGCCTGTTGTTTCGCTACAAACGCTGTTTGCTACATGGCAAGTCGTTCCGCTAAATGGCAAGTCGTTTCGCCACTGGCGAAGAAAGACAAAATGAGCGTACCGTTGAATAGTCCGGGAAGCGGAACACCACGATGCCGAAGTTCTCCTCACGGGCAGCTCGGCCGGCGTCCGTGGGTTCATACCAGGTCAAGAGGGGATCTTTGTTACAGCTGAATAAAGAAACCAAACATTTTGCAAGAATGATCGTAACCGTAAAGTAAGTTTTTATATGGCTCCATGCCTTAAATCTCATTGCCTTGGTATGACCAGAATAATATTGTATGCGCATGCAGATAAGAAGTCTTGCTAGTTTATGAGCGAACGCCTCCGTGCGTACCACTCGGGAACTGCCATCACACACATTTCCTATGGCTAAAGCAATTTAATGGTTAACTGTCACACGCAAGCACTATTATGCGGTGCATTGATAATGTCACAAAGTTCGCACCCGTTTTCACGGATGATGTAACTGGGCGCGCTGTCCCACTCGGCCCCGGCTGTCGCCCTGCAGTTGTCCGCCAACACCACGAGATCCGTGCTGTCCGAGACCAGCTTCACTCCGATGAACATCTCTTGGTTAGGATGGTAGGACACGGGGTAGCTGGTAAAGGCAGTGCTGGAGACACAAACAAGAAAACGTATCAAAATCAAAAGATAGCGTCACTCATTGACCCAAGGTGCAAACCTGCAATCATCAAATGTTGAGAGCATAGTCTGTCATTGCCTTGCTAAGATTTTTTTGCCAATTTTTTTTAGATCAGTGAAACATTACCTATTCTGTGCTGCTGCTGCTGCTGCAGATTTACCTTCACAGTAGATGCGGTTTACTGCGGTATGATACATTTAAGTGAGAATGCCCCAGCCCACCTAATATACTGGACCCCCACATACAGGCGTTATATATACATATATATGGGCTCAGCACAACAAGAGTCCTAAGACGGGTCATCGAGGAAATCGCGAGTGAACTAGACTGACGAAATCAATCTCTTCAAATGGGTAGTTAAAAACCTTACTAACTACTTAATGATTTCAAGAAGGTGAACGTTCGTGATGGTTTTCTGAACAGATCGTCCCGGTCCGCTCACCTGAAGGTGTTGTCCGTGTAGAAGTCTAAGGAGAAGTCGAACTGACCGGTACTTCTCCTGCCAAATATGGAGCCCATCAGCGCACTGAAACGTTTCCCTGTCACCACGGTGTTACTGTCGTAGGCACACTCGGCTTTTCCTATTCAGTACAAAACAACGGTTTTCAAACAAACTGTTCAAAATAGTGACACTACTGTTCTTGTGTTCAAGACCATTGCAATAACTTTCAGAGACAAATTCATCCTGAAATCAAGACAGTTCTTTACCATCCACACTGTTGCCTCTGATGACGCCGCCCGTGAACTCCGTATGAATCTCGTTCTCGTAGACCAGTTCATCTCCCTGGGTCTAAAAATAAGCAAGGAAACTTGAGAAGGTCGAACTTGAAATTACGAAGTGAATCACGAGTTCTAAACAAGCACAGATGAAAGGTTATGTAAATTCTTAGATACGATAGGTACTACCAATTGACCACTTTACGCTTGGCTCGAAAGACACCGACCACCATGAAACATTACGTGGTTCAGAACCCCCCCCCCCCCTTACGTACCGTCATGGTACTGCCACACTCCTGCAATCCGGTAGTGATGCTGACGGAGTCGCCGGAGACCACTGGTAAACAGGGTGCACTCCGGAACCGGATATCAGCTGCGTTCACACCGCTAATCTCAGACAATGGAATTGTAACCTGAAAATGCCAAAACGCATATTTACAAAATTGTACATCCATAGTCTAGGTAAATAATATTGACTGGAGTATTACTAGTAGATTAGTCAATCCCAGTACACGAGAAATTCAGCAGGTAACGTTAGTGCCTTTCTCACAGTATCAAATTGCTGTCGCCAGGCACACTTACTAGTATCATAATGCAATAGAAAGATGTGAAGTGCAGTACGTGAAAAGTTCAACAGGTGGAGTTAGTGGAGTTTTCTCACACTTATTGCTGTCGCTAAGTAAAGTTATCACAACAGAAGATCAAGTCACATAAGCAAACTTTGCAAACAGACAGAAGAACAAGTGTAACATCAAAAAAGAACATGGTTGTTGAAAATGTTACATAAAAGTCTGAAACGTAGCAAGAGAATATGACAACTGAGTTGCCGTACCGTTATGCTGGTAGGAGAGCAGGTTACCACGATGGCGGTGACGGGCATGGTGGGGAGGCTTCCCGGTGGAGGGGTGCCGACCACCCGCGGTGTCGCACCCACTGCTGCTGTCGTCCCAGCAGGCGGAGCCGCTGTAGGTGGAGGCGCTGTAATGGTTGGGTAACATAGGAACAAAACAGAAGAGTTAAGAGCACTATCGTCGACTGTCACTATAAACATGGGATCCCGACTGTTGGCAGGACTTACACAGGCCATAACCTGGAAACCAGACTTTTAGCCAGGGCCGGCAGAATCTGTTCGGCAGCCAAGGCAGGGGGGCAGGTCTCCCCGAGGACCTTTCGATACGCACACCGGGCACTTGTCATACAGGGAGAGTATATCGGTCTAGCTGTCAACAGCTTACAGTGACACATTATGTTAGCCTCAAGTAGCCTTTTAAAGGAGTCTGGTGGTCAGTTTGCCTTCCGACAAGTAGTAGAACTAGTGGTGGTGTATTATAGAAAGACAATGGATGAGTTCTTGTCGGACAGGGTGAGCAGTTAGGTCTCGCACAGTCGGAAAAACTGGAATGAAGAAAGAAACCTTACCAGGCGCAGCGGTGGTGACCGGCGGAGGTACGTAGAACTTGCAGGTGAAACCCCAGGACCCTCCGGCCGTCTCGTACGAGGCGCTCTGCACGCCCGCCCCGGCCCCGCACCCAGTCACGCCCTCCACAGCGCCGGTATCCATGGTTATAGTGTAGGTCCCCAGGGGGAGAAAAGTGTTCGCCGGAACGTCGAAAACGTAGGTGTTAGACTGGGATGGTGCCGGCTGTCCGTCCGGAATCTTCGTGTTGTGTTGGTAGAAGACCAAGTTGGTGGAGTCGTAGAAGGTAATGAAGGCGTCCGCTGTCGGCGGTAGTACCTTTTGGAGACAAAATAAAAGTTTAAGATACAAACGTATAGAGCATCTGGACGGCAACAGGTATGGACTTCCGGTAACCCTTGACCGACTCCTGACGGCACACATCATGCAGTGCGCTTATGCGCGTGTCGTTTGGAAGGTACTTACCAGCTGGTCGAACGTGGCGCTGAAGCGGAGGGCGGTGTCACACGGGTAGTCTGCCGGTTTCACACCGGGAGTAGGAATCAGCGTGGGTGCGTCCACAGCAGGCGGCGTGATGCTTCCTAACCATCAAAACAACGTCAAATATCAATATCGCAACCTTGTCCATATAAACCTAGTCGCACATTGTACGTTTAGACATCCAGGTGATAAGATACGCCAAAAAGCAGTTACTCAAGCAACTGGAAATGAGTGTCAGTGTCACTGACGAAGGACATCGGATGGTGTCTGAAATGGCTGACCGTTTCCGAAATCATATCCAGTTGCTTGAGTAACTGCTTTTTGGCCCACATCGCAATATTCAAGATTTAAATTGTTTTATCAATGAGCCGAATAAGACATAGTTTAGAGGAGGTGGGGGTAATGTGAAACGATTGAAAAAAACTACCGTTATGTCGACAGCCATACCTCCGACTATAAGGGAGACGCATCTTCTCTCAGACTGAAGGGCGTTGGAGTCCTCGGCGTAGAAACAGACGACACTGGGGTAACTGGGCCCTAGTTGTGCCGCGGTCCAGGTGATGGTCGTGGATGTGACGTCACCTGTGGTCGTCAGGGCGCTCTTTGTCATGCCCTTCGGCCCGAGAAGGTTAATCTCAGCAATTCTGATGAACAAACAAAAGCGTGTTTTTCTCACGATCACCGAAGAACATTATACATACGCATTCAAACAAAATTGTTGACTTTTTTGGCTGTTCTATGCGTAGAGGAAATACTATGAAAAGTAGTCGAATAAGAGAAATCAAATACTTTTGTTTGTTTTCTTTGGATCGTCATTAGCGGTCCATATTGTTGTTTCACTATTCTTCATGATGATGGTGATGGAGTCCGTACAATGCATTTGCAATTAATTGAAATGTAAGAAACAAAAGCTACACAATTTGTATATACAGAAAACGAAACCATCAAATGAGGAGAAGTGAACGATAGAGTGCATGTATACCACAAAGCGAGGTAGTTGTGACAGTGTGCGATGTAATAAAGTAAGGGAACAATCTATCAAACATCTGGGACAAAGTGCATTGCTATGCCTTTTGACAGTCTCATAGAAGATCTAAATGATGTCAACAGACCGACTCCCTTCCAACACTACATTGAAAACAGTGCTAAAGAAAACTACAAGGAGAATTTTCTTTAGATTCATCTGATCTTCCATTTCATACAGAAGGCATTAAACTTGTCAGGTGCGCATTATATATATTGTAATCCTGTCTCAGATTCTGAGAACATCACAACGTCGTCTGCAGACAGCAGACAGGAGACTAGCCAATTGTGTAAGGAGGTTGGAGCGCAGTCGATATCGTCTAGGTCACAGTCATTAATTACAGATATATAATAGAATGGTGTCCACAGTGCTTGAGTAAAATAATCGAAGTTGAAATCTTACGTGGCAGGTGCTGTAGGTGTAGCTTCTACGGTCATGGTGTACTCTACTTGGGCAGGGATAGGCAGACACGTGTCTATAGCCGGGGTCGCACCAGTAAGGACCGGCTCCGAGCCGCAGGTAACAGCCGGGTTATTTCTGACTAGAATTTACATAGAAAAGACAACGTTAACGTTATACATATGATAATAATCTTTATTGCATATTCTTTCCCAGGGGGATGAGTGCATAAGAGACCATACATGGTGTAAAGCACGAGCGGATGTCATACATAAGATTAAGTCCTGTGGTCTTAACGTAAATATATAACTGCTAGCCATAATCAAACGCTTGTAAAGCCAACATTGTACTGTATCTAAGTTGTGTACTGTATCTAAGTTGTGTACTGTATCTAAGTTGTGTACTGTATCTAAGTTGTGTACTGTATCTAAGTTGTGTACTGTATCTAAGTTGTGTACTGTATCTAAGTTGTGTACTGTATCTAAGTTGTGTACTGTATCTAAGTTGTGTACCGTATCTAAGTTGTGTACCGTATCTAAGTTGTGTACTGTATCTAAGTTGTGTACTGTATCTAAGTTGTGTACTGTATCTAAGTTGTGTACCGTATCTAAGTTGTGTACCGTATCTAAGTTGTGTACCGTATCTAAGTTGTGTACCGTATCTAAGTTGTGTACCGTATCTAAGTTGTGTACCGTATCTAAGTTGTGTACCGTATCTAAGTTGTGTACCGTATCTAAGTTGTGTACCGTATCTAAGTTGTGTACCGTATCTAAGTTGTGTACCGTATCTAAGTTGTGTACCGTATCTAAGTTGTGTACCGTATCTAAGTTGTGTACCGTATCTAAGTTGTGTACCGTATCTAAGTTGTGTACCGTATCTAAGTTGTGTACCGTATCTAAGTTGTGTACCGTATGTAAGTTGTATACCGTATCTAAGTTGTGTACCGTATCTAAGTTGTGTACTGTATCTATTATAAAGTTGTGTACCGTATCTAAGTTGTGTACTGTATCTAAGTTGTGATCGTGATTTACATCAACTTCGTGCTCGCACATATCAAGCAAACCTGGCGGAGTGAAACTCAAAATACAGTCCTACACTACCTAGTTATCTCGTCATTATCAAAACTGTTTGAAAAATCAACATTTATAGTCAAGTAGAAAGATGATTACCTTCTATCAAGAACTGAAGGGGAATGCTGCTGAGGGCTTGTGTTGTCGGGACTTCCTGGTTGTGACGGAAGATGGTTTGAACGGGGAAATCTTCTACCATGACGGCAACCACAAAGAACAGAGACGTCCCCGAACTAATGGTGATGGAAGTAGGTCCGCTGTACGCGTACGAACAGTCCTGAAATAACAGTATGAAATCATAGTTCGCATTTGCATTCCTATATATGTACACGGGTTATATGGCCTCCACCAAGCCTTCCTACGGGGTGTGGGGATCGTAGAATTCGGAAAAGAAATCGGTAAATTGACCAGGGGAGTCTGACCACGCTTAGATTGATGTTTCCCTTCCGGAGGCTGCGTGACAATGCACTTCACTGCGCATACGTACTTGGAATCGTGAAAAGTCTTATAAATGATTTTGCAAGTCGGTGCGATATTCATTTGACGTTAACACGAGGATGATTTCGACCGAGGTGACCGTACCTCGTTCAACACTAGTCCCGGGAACTGGTCGCACGCTTCCCCGCACTCCTCCGCTCCCTGGGCAAAGCGACATTTCACCGTGTCTCCGTCCATATCAATCACGCCGAGTTTGCCAGCCGGGTTGGTCGGTCCTAGACACCCGTTTATGACACTGATAGAAGCCAAACGAAAAAGAACACTTATTTTCAAACTCGGAAATCGGGCCACGAAGTCAAATAACAGAATTTCTGCAACATTTGAAAATGTACCGAAAAATTATATTAAGTTAACGATTATGCCGATAGAAGATGACAGGCTTTGTTGACACGACAAAAAGGTACAGTGACCCTCGTATGGTCAGATATGAGCTACAAAGTAAGGATACAGAGTAAATCTTAAAATTCTACTGACTAAAGAATATAGGATAAAAAAACTTTATGCAATCAGGTGAGGCTAAAAGCGAATGCCATAATCTTGTCTAATCACAAAGCAACCTTTTATGTATTCACCTATCTTGGCATTATGATCATATGAGAGCTGTTGGGTCTAAAGATATAGTCAAATCTACTTCTGATATCGAGTACCTCGAAATCTGTAGTATTCATACACAGGAATGTGAATAACATTGCGTAAGATGTCATACCTAGAGCATTCCATGACAAAGGGAATTCATTTTCAATACGATTTGAACAAAATGTGCAGAACCTTTTGTCGGGGCTACAAGAGCCAGGACGTTATAGCAACTCACCGAATGGTTGTTTGCATACCGGCGACTGGGGGTATGTTGCTGGCGCCGGTGTCTGACCTAAAGCCGAGGTCTACAGTCGTTCGCAGGGAAATCAAAGGGTTGTGGAAGACTCCTGTCGCCTGATTCTGGATCTGAAGCCAGCAGCAACTTTCATAACTGTGGGACAAAAAGTACAGAATTGGTCATGGTCAAGAGCGACGCCTGGCGACATCTAGCTGACCAACATGGATAATCAAAAGTCTGACTGTATGACTCGATTCAAAAGTTTTCGTAGACTGTTGATAAAAGGTCATTTCATTTATTATGTGGAATAAAATACTGTACAAAAGCTTGATTAGACTGCAACTGTGAACCAGAACAAAGTTGTGATTAGAGTCGAATAAAACACATTGTCTTTTCGGCAAGGTATATAGTACACGGTCGAGGTTTCACGTTGAAATTACAAAAGGGATGTCTATTAAACAGATATGAAAATAACACTTACCCAACAATGAATGTATCCTGGGTGTTTCGAAAATCGTGGTTAAAACTTCTGGTAGCCTTTACCCAGTTTTGACCTACGTTGAATTCGGTACAGATGTAGTCCTGAAAACGCAAACTTGCATGTTAAATTTCCCCACTTCAGGTACTTGAATAGCAAAGAGAAATCCATATTCCTTACAGCCTTCGATAAACCAAACCTAACTAATCATACAGTTCAATACATTTATGCAATTAGGAAGAAGCGAGAGGGAGTCGAACATACTAGAGTAGATTAGACTATTAGACATTGACATGTACACACATAGGTCTGATTGTTACTAGATGACCTGTGCTTAACCCACTGGGCAGAATTGAACAGTACAGGGCTTCTTGATTCATTGTTCATCCAATCGATGACACTTTTGTAAACTCCACATTCTCACAAAATAATCCTGCCTATATTCTAACAATTAACGCATGATTTGTTTCTATCTTTCTCTCACCTGATTGGCCAAAAAGACTGTACCGGAGGATGCACAACCGGATATGCACTCCCAGGGATCCTCATTGGTCGTGACAAGGGTTTGACCCTGTAGAGCAGCTAGGTCACATCCGGATCCTGTCGCACTCGTCTTCTTCCAGCCGAGGTGGAACTTAAAGCGGGCCTACATGGCACGACATGTGGTTCAACTTGGCGTATTATTGCAGCTCGTTGGTACCCAATCTGAGTAACGAGGCTGTTTACGTGCTAAAGGCACCGCCCCGAATATGGGACGCCCATTTACCCCCCCCCTCCCCAAGACGAATGCAATTCCTTACAACATGTCCTAGCTGATATAGAAAGTCACTTGTTTTAAAAACAACTCCACCCCGAAGGCGTCGCCAAAAAATACACAATGGAATAAAATTGCAGACCACAGTTTTTGAAAATGTTTCCGTAATCTGTTGAACTTACTGAGGTTTCTGTAGGAGCCCCCAGAGGCAGCCAGGAGATGGTTCCACCTCGGAAATGCGAACCCTCGGTGAAAGGGACCACAAATGTAGACACCAGGGAGAACACAAGCAAGCTTTGAATGGCGGTCATGATGCTATCAAAGAAAGATATATAGAATGAGAAAACATCCATTACCTTTGTCTCGGGAAACTCCATTAGTAACTTTTAGTGCATGTCAAATAATTATTCTTATTACTCTAGAAGGAACAATGTGAAGTTGAACGCGAAATGAAAAAAAAATCCATCCACAGTATAACGTTAGAGATGAATCGCTTTCAAAGCGAACATTCGCTTCCTTACAGAAAAGCTGCTATAACCCAAATTTTTGCATGAAGTTCTCTGTATGGCGTCCCCACGTGGCTACCCTTTACCGTCATATGGAACATGTCCACAACAAGTAAGCCTCCACCGATGGATAAACACATGTTAGTACATACATACACGCTTTGTCTTAGCTACAACCAAGGACGTCCCTACAACAAAGAAAACGTTGCTTGTTCCCCATGAAACGACAAACTCACCGGGTATCTTCCTGAGCACTGCAGCCTTCCGTAGCCGTTCCTTCTCCAGAAATGAAGCACCAGCCCTTTTAACCACTAGTTAAGGCGCGTTTACAGCTGTTTCAAACACCTGAGCATGTTGCACGTGTATTCAGGTAGCAAGCCGTACCACTCAACATCGGGGGTCAACTTTTACATCGAAACTTATTCTGAGTGATGTGGTGTGCGCTTTGACATTAGGAAAATTATGAAGACAAATGTATACACATCAAACAATGATATTCACCAATAATAGTTGGTCTACAGTGCTGCATTTTAATTTAAAAAAAATGTTATCCCTAAATAAAGATGCACACTTGGAAACTTATCTAATTCATTTATCAAATAAGCAGCGATCATTGGTATAATTTAATAAATGAATTAAAACCTGACCAAAAATAGTCTGATCAAATGAATTTCGCTTGAAGGAGGTACAAAATGAATAACAGAATGACATTTCTATCGTTACCTCCATGAAAAATAGAGGTACTTTTTTTCGGTTTGTCTGCGTGTGTCTACGTGTTTATGTTTATCTGTGTTTCCATAAATTTGTGGTCAGCATTAACTCAGTAACCTCTGGATGGATTGCTATGATATATGTACATGGGTAGGTGTTAGGGAGGGAAAGGTTGATATTGCAAAGCCCTACCCCCTGATTTGTGACCTTATAGTCTCTATGGAGCCTGAGAATTTAGTAATTGGAAGTTGACAAAAATACTAGTAGCCACTTATCACTTTCTGTAAAGCTAAAAAGGGGACGTAAGATAGAACCATAATTGAAACCCTAGCCTAGACACTTATGAATATGATGCTACGAGATATTGGTGTAATAATGAATATAATCGCATAGGAGCGCTCCCCACCAATAGTGATAAAACGCAGTGATGAATATAACCGCACAACGGCGCTTTTGAGAAGCGACCATATACAGTGCTACTAAGTAAGTATAGGTGGCCTGCCCAAGCTCGAACCGACGCAGTTTTTCACAAAGCAGACAAATTAGCGGAAACATGCCGGACAAAACCAATGATAGTCCCGGTCGATGTCGACAGACTGAAATATCCCAGATACTTTAATCCCCGTGTAGATTCCGATACGGAGTCCGAGCGCTATGAGACGGTTTACCCAGGATGCATTAGGGCGTTCCACCCAATCGAAAGGTGCCAAACTTGGGCGGAGTCTTGCGTGTTCCATTGAAGGCTCCGAGAACGTATCGTGAGTACATAGCAGGCTGGACGTGAGGTCCTCTTATCCTCTGAACCACAACTTCGTCGGCACCGTTGGAAAAACACAAAGGCTGGTCGACACCAACTCTTGATCAACGGGTAATATTCCTGTCAGCACAACGCACGTACGTCTCAAAATGGCGATATCTACGGAGCTGGTGACTTTTCTCATCTGGGTCAGCATCTTATCTTCGTCTCAAGGCGGCGGCAAGAAAGGACTTGTAGGCATGAATCCACATGTAAGTTTAGCAAACACGATTTATTCATAGTTTTGTGAGATTCGTGCTATACAGAGGGCTAAGTAACGCGTTTACAAACCCAATACACTTTACCGTAAAAAAATCGTAAAATACTTTAGGGAAACATTTCACAACCATATATAAACTTTAGTACTACGTAGTCATGTTCGATCAAATCCGTGCTGGTACTATCTACATGTACACATCCTTGGGTTCATGTTGGTCAGGCCACCTTTTTGTTTTTAATTCTTCAGGGCAAATTGCAAATACTTCTTGAAAATTTTGTATTAGCCATGTTAGCTAGCTGTTGTCTTTCCTATCCCCTTGATTAACTGAATCATTCTTGAAGAATTGTTTCTTCTTTGATTGAAAGGTTGCTCACTGACTTCCGTGCCATGTGTCGCCCGCCCGAGGGGCTATGTCACTGTTTAACTATGTCTTGGAAAACACGGTTTTGTAGTTTTGATATATTTTTTCAACACTGCGCGCTCGATTCGCCGCAGGACTTTAGCTGGTTCTCTTCTCAGTGTCCTGCCAAGTTCGTGCTCGGCACCCGCGTTCCTAACATTCTCACCTCGGGATAGAGCCTGTCGCCTAAAATTACACCCAGGCCGCTACCGAAGTCGGACAGACGAAAGACTTCTTATGACACGAAGTCTTCCACCTGTGGCCTACCAAAATATCCCCAAGATTGATGTCTTGGGAGAAGGAAGACCTTACATTATTCGGTACACATCCTGTGCCGTCCTTCCTTAGCCCTAACCCAATTTCTCAAGCCGCCGTTTTCGATATGTTAGCTACTCCTCCACACCGCCGTCTTAGTTTTATCTAATCGCATTATCTGCCGATTTATTCATCAGTAGACCTGACAGGGGGTTCCCATCTGGCCTGACGACAGGGCCAAGATTAGTTCCATACATACAGATCAACCCCATAGAGAGCCCTGTCAAAAGAGCAAGGTCGAAGCGCACGCTAACCACGCAGCTCTACCGTCCAGGAAATGGTTTCTGACAGCTCTCTATCTTCCCTTCTATTTTCTGCGCCATTTTCCATACCATTCTTTTCCCTTTTAGGTATAAAATGCAGTGAGATCATACTGCATGTTCGTCTTGTCAGCTTGCCCCTTAGGTTTTAGAGAGGTTTTCTAGTATGTACCCATCTTGTACTATGATCTCTTCATACCCCCTTAGGAATGTTTGTAATAGATCTATAATCTTTATAAGGCAGCATATGTCCGAGAGCATAGAAAGAAACGAAAACACAGAGCTCTATCCCGCACTGCCATAGAAGCTCATTTTTGGTCGGATCACTTTCAGTTGGAGCTGGTTTCCTTTAGACGGTCTTAGACGTCAGAGCTTGCAGAAGTACTGAAGGTCCTGAAGGGCACTGAACAGGAGCTGCACTGAGGCAGAGATTGTTTTCCTTTCGAGTCAGTCCCAATCGCAGGCGGCATTTGGGTGAAGCGGTGGCGCGCGCTCCCCCCGGCTGTGCGGCGGAAATCAGACCCATACCTGGGCTACTGAATCACAGACGCGCGGGCACCGGGAATGGGTGTTGCAGTTAAATATACAAGAAGATACGCACAACATTGGCAGGACGAGGTAGGGGTGGGATACCAGTACAGAAAATTCAGGTTCTAGTACGGTCCAATGGACCAGGTCCAGGTCTTTGATCATGAAAGCTTGTGGATGAGCAATACTCAAAATAACGGTCCATTTCGTTACAAATGAATCTGATTGAGAGAGTATCTGACTTCTACTGGCGTTTTAAAATCCTATCTGCATGTACAAGACTAATGTCTCTGTTAACGGAGACCAAGTTTGACTGTAGAAACTTGGCAAAAAATGACTATGAACTCTCCTCTACTTTCTATATTCGCGCCTGCCGGTATAATCTGTTCATTTTCGAATCGGTCCAACATCCGGTCGACTGATTTTTTTTCAAAACCGGTTGGCAGGTTTGAGGACGACCTTACGTCCGTATTGATGATTTTCAAGTTGTGCGTTTTATCCACTGGATGGGCACCTCGCTTGAAGCAATGAGAAAAGGAGACAAAGAAAACAAGGAACTACCAAGGTTCATTAGCCTCCATAGCCAAATATCAGGCTTCTTTATAATCAGAACTGATATACAAATAATCAGAAAACAGTCCGAAAACAGCCCCCCCTTCAAAGCTCAACCAAGAATCCTTACATGGAAGCTATGAGATAATACCATGCGCACAAGGCGTACAGAAACAAAGCTATGTCATACATCTGTTTGGAATCTAAGTGCTAAGAGGCTTGGAAATTATTGATTGGTTCAAACGTAAAATATCTTCTAAGAACCGAATTACCGTATACCGTATAAAGAGAGTTGTACAGGACTACGCCACGAACTAGAATCCCTAAGTCATCTCTGATATGCCCATTAGATTCCTATTTTCCGAAGTGCTTTATCTAATCTCGGTGCTGGTTCTCTTTCGGTGTCGAGTTGCTGATTTGATAGTCATGATAGTAGTACCAGGGGAATATTTCTTGCCATTTCCTTTATCTTTGAGAGATATGCTGGGCGATAGGTGTTGCGCATGTTCAATGCAGAAATTAAAGAAGATATCATTGTCAAAGACATCCCTAAGCTTACTTCGTCGCATCTTTTGGGTTTCTGGTTGGCTGGAAAGTACTGTAAATGTATTTAAGTTCGCGGCAGCGGGAAAAAGGACTTTTCGCGGTGGATTTAAGTTCGCGGTAACACCATAGACTGCAATCTAATATCATAATAGAAAAATGTTCGCGGTGGTTTTAAATTCGCGGTGAAGTGGTCACCGCGAAAACCGCGAACATTAATCCACCGCGAACAATTCTGCATTTACAGTATATAAAGAAATCAACTCTGATTCGTGATTGGAGGTTAGAAGACCAGCAAGATAAGGGACAGTTCAATAAGGCTCTTGTATGGGTGTGAAAATGCTGGTGCGATATCTCTCTTGTCAACACTTCCTAGTGGTTCCTCCCTGAATTTCTGCTCACTGTGTGACTCAGTAACTTCCTGGCATCTCGTGTCGTTCAGCACTTTGCGTGCCCCAGGAGTTGAAAGTTTGGTGTATGTATACTTAAAACATGGATAAACATAGAGAGTCGCATGTCACCCAGGTCCAAATGATAAGAATCAAATCGACAGTAATCGTTATGATATACGAAAATCTCAGTAGGCCACGCTCCCACGACGGACAACATTGGTTACGCACGATTTTTTAATGCAAGTGACTTTGCCGTTTGCTATCTATTGTTATACTGAAGGTACAGGATGAAGGATAATATGCCGTTTAGTGTTGAACTTCTAATTTGAGTGGTTAGCCTACTATATCTGAAAACGTCTACCATTTACTAGTACTTGGTTGGGCAAAGTAGACCCCCCCCCCACACACACACACCAATTCTAATATGAACGGTTTGCCACTTAGCATACTACATGTATATCAAAACATCTTGTCCTGTACGTAAACAGGCAAAGCATGGCCTTAGGAAAGTACTCGGCACGAATAGGTCTAGAGCTAGTCAAGTCCTTGGTCTAGAAGAACTAATAGAGAACCATACAACAGGTGGATTATTTCCTTCACGATGGCCAAAACACGACACTCTAATTCTCAAGCCAAGATACTGACGATTCTCATAATTCTGGAATGGCGAATGTGCGAACAGCTATCCAAAAAACATTCCCGCGACAATCTGAGGAAAACTGTGCCATAGGAACCGGCTTGTTTTGGCAGTATGGCCCAACCGCCAGTTCTGACTCTGTCAATCCAGACAAACTATCACATTCCAGCCAATATTGTTCTGGCCACCGTTAACAGACGACTTTTATCCCCCGGCCTTTGTTGTTGTACCACACAGCGTGTGTTCGCTACCCACTAGTAAGATCGCCAACAACGTAAAACAACAGAGCGTGGAAAACTTGTTAAGGTTGACTCGGAAGGGAACTAATAGGGCTAATAAGTTCCCGAGGTGGTTTGTTTCGCGGGGTTGGCTATGGTTCAAAGCTGGGGGTGTTTTGAAGCAAAACGCCGTCATTGTTTTGAGGGTAGAAAATAGAACTGATTGGATACGGCAATATTCTTGGCAAAGGGTTTATCTTCGGTCAATGTTTCGCAGCGAATGCCATACTCACATGTAATGTAATTTGTTTAAGATTTACTGTTTTAATGATTATATAGTAATTACTGACTGACAGTTGAAGATTGTACCAGATGAATGTCGTATTGCTGACAGGGGGCATTTCAAGAACACACCGTAAAATAACGTTTTTAATCTGAATGCTTCTGTCTGAGAATGTTTGCAAAAGCACCGTAGTGGGGAATGTGTTATGTAACTGTAGTCTCGTTATGTAACTCTCACAATGCGTGTCCGGCTAAACAGATTCTTGTTAGTACGATATCTAATGAGCAATTTCACTCTAGTCAGTCTAGAGTCAAAATGTCCACTGACATTGGCAATTTGACATACACCATTAGACGACGCTCCAATTAAAACATGTGGTTGGATAGCCACATTGGTCAGCATCACGTTATATATTCCCTTGTCCGTGGAACACACACTCTGCTGTCCGGGGCTGTAACTGACTCCTCCCCTGAGCATATTGGACAGCCTGCTATAAGCGAGATTTAATCAGGCTATATATTCACGTGGCACGGCGGAAGTTGTATCCAGACAAAGCGGTATTTGCCATTATTTTCCTGGGACTGTGGACGAAAGTTCAATCAAGCAGCTAGCATTCAGTTGAGATTAGCGAGATGATCTAGCGGACGTGGCTTTCTGGGTATGTTGTCGTCATCATGCGTTTAACACGGATCAAAATATCCGCGTGCAAACTGTAGCAAATAGTTTCGGATTGTAGGAAATAGCTTGCAACTTAACAGGGTAGAACAAATCCAGACTGTGTATGATATAATCACGAATATGCAGCAGCATAGAATAACTCCTTACGCTATGCAAGAAGATAGTACAAACTTCATTTGTTTATTGAGTATTTGCAGAATATTTCTGGAGTTGCAGGTAAAATTCTGACAACTTGCGATGATCCAGGTAACAGAAAAGGGTTTTCGAGTCTTGATGATATACATGCCTAAATTGTCCCAGATCCTGAAAACTGAACCTCTGGTGCCTTTAATTTCAACGGGAAAGGAAACAGACTTTACCATAAAGAGAACTTCCGTCCGATTCATTACTGACATAATTAAATTCCTACTGGGCCAATGGAAACAGTCTCCAGGCTCGAGTTAGAAGTGACCAGTCTGTACTGGGTGGAAGGGGGAGGGGGGCTCTCTCATTACGAGCGGATGTATTTAACGTTTTAGTGGCAAGTGTCTATTTAGCAATGCTTTTGAGGTCAGATTTTTACGATAAGCCAACGGAAGCGTTCGATTCCGTTGTGTTTGTTTGTCATTGCATACATCGACCAATTGGGTTGATAATCAATTAAACAATTAATCAATTATAGTGCACACCAATTTGCAACGGGGACAATGTATGGCAAGTTCTAGAGCAGTGCATGTACAAAATATCAAGACTAACATCGACGCAAATACTTACAACAATAATAAAGAGTTCTACATAAGTAAGACTAAGCACTATGCCACTTTATCTGAATGGTTTAATCTATAAGGAACAATGATTACATCATGATACAGGATACAAAGTTAGCATCGATTGTTTGTGTCAGAAATAATTTCTTTTTAGAAAGAGACATACTGGTATTGGTCTATGTACAAGGAAATTGCATCATGCCCTGACACAAGTAAATTGAAATCCCCTGAGCTTTATAGGTTATGTGTGTATTACGATTGATTACGTTTATATGCTTTTGTTTTTCCTTAATATACGTGGGACATGATATTAAGAAGTGCAGTTCTCCTTTGACATTATATCTGTACGCAGGGCAGCGTCTCTGAGTGGTTGGTACATACACTAAGTAACGTACTAATTTCTGGACTATTCGCAACTGTTGTGAAGCAAAATTCATGTATTTCAAAACTATTTCGGTATCAAGTAAAGAGGAACAATGTTGTTGTTGCCAATGTGCAACTTTGCTGCGTATCATCATCTTACATATAGGGGAGGGGGGTCACAGGTGGGAAACAAGGCCCTAGAGGATTATGGGTATGGCGTGCGATATGGAATTGGATGCAGAGATAGGGTCACAAACTCTGTCAGCGTAATGAGAATCGAAGAGTCCTGTGGCCACATCTGTCGTCAGGAAATTTTCAACTCCACATCTTCAAACAATAATGTTCTGCGTCTGAACATCATCATCTAAAACGCTTTGCCCCCTTCTGACTTCTAGACAATGAGGGCAAGACGACCGGATATTACAAGCTAGATTGGATAATTATTTGACAATTATGTACATATTTCAAGGAATCTTGCGTTCCATTGTACATGATTTATGAAATTTACTTCCCAAATTTTATCCAGTTGCTAGAGTATCAGTTACCTTGCGCGGTGCACAAAACAAATTGCGTGGTACACATACCATTTGTTTTGTGCACCTGTTTTCAGGAAAATCCTTAAAATCGGCAGCCTGGGTACCATCCGGATAGTAGTTTGCTGCGACGTTTATTATACACTATATACAGTCGCTTCTCTGTTAGCAGAAGGGAACATAGGAGCGAACTACTACCCGGATGGTGTACTCAAGCTATAAGATCGGGGATTTAAAGTTTGTTCCACAGTATAGGTGGTATCTCACTGCACTTGGGGCACCGGTGCGGCACTGCGGGGTTCGAAAGATTACTCAAAGAATTTCAGAGATAAAGAATGGATTTTCTTACGTATTTTGTTGTCTTCTAATTCATACTTTTATGTATTACGCAATATCTAAATTATAAAAAAAATCGGCGAAAGTACCACAACAGTGCCGCAGTGAACGAACCCCACAGTGCCGAACCGGTGCCCCAAGTGCAGTGAGATACTGTAAATGCATTTAAATTCGCGGGGATTTAATTTCGCGGTAAGGAAAAGGGACTTTTCGCGGTGGAATTAAGTTCGCGGTAACACCATAGACTGCAGTCTAATACCATGATAGAAAAATGTTCGCGGTGGTTTTAAGTTCGCGATGAAGTGGTCACCGCGAAAACCGCGAACATTTATCCATTTCTGCATTTACAGTACCACCTTAAGGCATTTCGTGTAGCAGAGATGTGAACAGGTGACTCCACCTGGCCAGGGTTTCTAATGTTCCCGGCGTAATGTTCGTCTCACGTTAATCCGCGCACCCCCGCTGACGTCCATCAGATTAACTTATCAGTGGTTTCTCGACATCGAAGTCGTTTGGAAAGGATGTCCAAGTTGTAAGCATTACTGCTTTAAGTTCGTTTTGAAACTCAAGTCTACGTTAAGCTATAGGGATAAGGGCACTCTACGATTCTTGTTACAATGGTAAAGAAGATTGTCAGATAATTCTAATAGAGTTTGCAAAATGCCAATGACATTCTTATGACGTTGCAGACTAGCCTGATTTAATCGCGCTTCTCAGACCCGTCGTACATTGCCGCGCGGGGAGGAGTCTACAAGCTCCGGATAGCGGAGTTTGCGTTACACAGACTAGTTGCAGACCCCTGAAGCGGTTTAAGGTGTTATTGCCTTGTCGTGGTCTCGTCCATGAAGTATCTTCTGGCGTCAAATTTGAAACGTGAACACACTTATCGAAGAGAATAGGAGTGCCCCAGCGTGCTTAGCTGAAAACGTTAGTTCACACGTGGGTATATAGGTCCGTATGGAGTTATTAGCCTTTACCAGGTCATTGTAAAAACAGTAGAAATTGGACAAATGTAGATGCATAACATACCAAAGTAGTTAGCTGACCGAGGAGTATGGTTTGTGATGCAGGCGTCTGGCATATTATCTGTATATAATTGTCCAATTCATACTATTTTTCCAGCAACCTGTGGAGTCTGGTAGAGGCTATACGGACTTGAATATATACGCACGTGTGAACCCACCTTTTTCAACTATCCTAATTAGCTAAAAGCGTTGTTTTATTAAGAGTTAGGTTTACATATAGAGTTTGACCTGCAATACCACTGGTGCAATGCTGAAGTAAACTAAACAGGTGTTTTCTGTATAAAAAAAATCATCAACACGAAATACTAACATACCAACAATGAACTTTGATCCCTTCTGACGCATACGACAAATTCCACATCGTTTAGTGGCCTCAAACGTTTCCATGTCACATATACTTAGCTCATTAAGTGTCTACCTTGGGCAAGATTGCACGCGGGTGTTCTTGGAGTTGGAGGGCAAGACTTGTTGAAGTCACTAGACGGTGCTTGGGAAAAGAATGTTAATTGAAGCCCTTTGACAATTTTCTTATCAAGAGTTAAAGCTTTGCTCTTGTTCTTTTCGGGGGGAATGTCTAAAAGTTGGAATACCGTAACGCTCTTTGGGATTGATGGTGCCCGAGGGGTGCAGACAAACAGATAGATCGGCAGTGCTGATACACATTTCGCGCGGACCGGTAGAGCCCCTAACAGGAATGGTTCCACAGGAGCCATGACCTGAACAAACCCTGATTGTCTTCTCTAAATAAATGACGCCTGATGAATGCAAGAAACACACACAAAGAGATTCAAGAATCCATTAATTCCAGGACATAAACTTGGCAGTGCAATTTACCAATTAGAAATTCGATAACGGAGAAGTCCACGAGGACATTGTCTGTACGAACGGCAAGACGCCCCAAATGTCGCAAATTTGAGGTTTCAAGGAGAATAGGTATCATTACATCTTAGCACAGAGCAGGTTTCCGGAACATGATCAAAGTACACAGATGTGAAACGAGATATCAAGCATGGAGGTACCGCTGCAGTACCTTAGCAAACCGCTAGGGGACCCATTATCGAACTCCCCCTTCGTTTTCCCGACCCCTACCCACCCACCAAATATCAGCTGCATCCATCGAAGTCTTCTCGAGTTATACTGCACACGGACAGCGGGACAAACACGCACAAGGCTAAAACATAACCTTGGCCATTCTGGCAAAGGTAGAAATACGCCCAAATTACTTGAGACATGATTCACTTGTGAAGTTCTAGTTGAACAAATATTCATATTTGCTATTGGTTAAAAAGTATGATCATGCATCCGATTCTGACCCCGATGCTTGTGGGAAGAGTGAAAGACATTCCTCTGGTACCCGGAGTTCAGATATAACAGTTTTTCTTATAGATAAGATCAAGACATTTAAACGTTTAGGCTACTTTTAAAACATCGTTACAGATATGTAGCATTTGTCTAGGGAACGATTGAAATCATATCAGTATTCATTTTACATGACTGACCATTATCAATTTTATCATTACTGTCTCGGCAACTGGAACTTTTACCCTTGTTCTGATTTTTCTGAACATAAAACAGTTATCAATGAGACATGATTATAATTGTTCCATACAGATCACATATCTTCAATCTTACTTGCTTTACATTCTGTGGGACTTGAGAAATCAACAGATCTTACAGATTAGTTTGGTACAGGTAATACTTAAAGTAAACATAATTTTCTTGTAATTTTGTTTTGTATTCACAATTCGTTGGGAGAAACAAGTATCGTAACCATTATCATCCACAATCGACTTTTCAGACATAGTGCTCTACCTTTGCGATGCCCATATGCAATAAATAGAGACCTGCTCCAGATGTAATATTGAACGCAGGCTCAGTGATTGTTTAAAAAGATTAAGGGATACGACTGTTGTGACCCATTGCTTCATGTAGGGCTTGCCACATGATCCTAATTTTGTCTCCATCCTTCGGGCCGTGAATGTTTCCTCAGAAAAGATTTCATATAAGCCCTCTACTCAACCAGGGGATATTTACTCAGAATCGCACCGGATGAAAGATCGGCAGATCGGGTGATAAAGAAAGACAGAAAAGTGGATGGAAACTACCGGTTCTGAGCCAAGAATAATCTCAGAGATAATATTTGTTCAAGTGGTAGCTGCGGGGAGGTAGGATTTACTAGCGTGAAGTAAACAACGCAAAGCCACGCGAGATTTGCTACCTGTGCCCCGCCCGGTGCACTCTGGGTCAGGCGTGTAGGAGGAGCGGTGTTTGTCTTGCTCTCTTCTTGGTGAGAGAGAAAACAGGATTAAGTGTCGTCAGAGGTTCTAGAGTTGACCTTGTTAGTGTCGGCATGCTGACAGATCTGTGCGGAATGTCATCAGCTGTTAGGTCTATGTAAGAAAGAAAACCTGCACAGACATAGATGACCGTAGTTAACCATCCAAGACACACGACATATCTATTGTCAGGTGGATAGACCATGTGAGCTGGTAACCATCCTTGTTTCTTCTCCATCACTGTACGCCTGTCCAGCACCCATACCCTATCCGTACCTCTATCCCGCGTGCCCGCGTCCTTATCCAGTGCCCTTATTAAACCCGTATCCCTATCCTTATCCAGCACCTGTATCCCTATTCAGTAACCATTCCCCTATCCTGTATCCCTATCCAGCACCCGTACAGCACCCCTACCCCTATCCAGTACCCCTACCCCATATCCAGTACCCCTACCCCTATCCAGTACACGTCCCCCTATTTACTCTCTCTCTCTCTCTCTCTCTCTCTCTCTCTCTCTCTCTCTCTCTCTCTCTCTCTCTCTCTCTCTCTCTCTCTCTATATATATATATATATATATATATATATATATATATACCCGTACCCCTATCCAGTAACCCTTAGTATCCACTGCCCGTAGACTACTACAACACCCGTTGTCCTACACAAGTAGATAAATACGGATCGTGTTATACGTAAACCAATCTCTTTAGCTGGTATCCATCATTCACTATCAAAGATCTAGGAAAGGACTACATCAACCAGTAAGACTGCAGGGCAACCAACCATAGGGAAACAAAGGTAGATTTGACGAACATGTTACAAGTATGTTAAGTACACGACCGCGCGGATTTGCATGTACAGCTCTTGGTGTTTCATGATCATCATTTCTTGGACGGGAGTCGTCAGTTGCAAAGAGGTGTCATCATTTCTATTGGTTCTATCTATTCCCATGTTTCCTATTACCGAAATAGCAGTAAAAAAGGAAAAGACCTTTCCGCTTCTTCATGTAACATGCTTTATTACCCTTCATAGTTTTACGTTCAAACATTCCTCAAAGCTAACTTAGAATGCTTTGGTGATCTAAAAATTGGATCGCCACTTTCCATGGTTGTCAGGTTTCCAAGACAAGCACTCGGGCATATCCGGCCATGTGGGGAAAATTAAGAAGGATCTAGTAGGGATGAACTACACGGATTTACCTTACCCAACTTCAGCACCACCCGCTGGGAGCTACTCTTCTGTTAGTTTATATACCCACCGGGACATAGATAGGGAAAGGGAATGCTTTAAGATGTTCCGAAAGTCGGTTAAATGATTGTTCTTTGTGAGGATTTGCTTGGTTTAGATAGGAGCATCTCTGAAGGATACGGGTCAAAGACAGACGGACCCTGGCCTTGCTCAGGAGATGATTAATGAAACTCGTCAAGATAACGGTTATTGGTTGATAAATGGATTGATATCACCACAAATTAAATTATGTATCTAGACTGAACATACACAAGGGTGATGCATTAATCTTAGCTTCAGGGCATTGCCCTTTCTTAGTGACCTCTTGAGATAGTTCTCATAATTCTTAGACGTTATAGACGTTGTCCAGTCTTCTACAGTTCAGTCAGTTCTTGGCGGTCAAGGCCAGGGTTGTGAAAGCAGCGCTAGCGTGAATAGTTCTGTGTAACTAAAGTCAACCAGTGCAACGCGATACTGGCGGCGGTGTTGAATCATATTTTTTTTTTCAATTTGCTCTCAAGGCTAGAAATAAGGCTACCATTGTTCGTATTTCATTTTTTCAACGTGATCTGGCTAAAGAAGATTTCAAATGCCACACCGCCAAATTCTTGAGGAAAGTTCTGCTGTCTGCAGTGAGTACCGAAATCTTCAACAACAGTGTATGCTAATGCTATGATGAACCTTGTGATTTTTTTATGGGGAATTTAAATTTGTAGACTTTTTATGCTCCGGTTACAGTAACAGAAAGCAGACGATCTCCCACTGGAGTAGACGTCGCCAATGCTTCTGAATAGTGGTCAGTTTGTGGCGCAATCGTGTATAACGGCCGCTATCTCCGGCCAGAGTGACCTTTCTGACCTTCCACGGGTGCATGGACAGTGTTCTTTTTAATCTGCTGATTTGACCAGTGTGTGGAAGGGAACTCTGAGTAGAATGCACGGACGTAAGTTCTACGTCTTGACATGTGTTCTCAACAGAAAAAGAGAATCAGATGTAACCTGATGTAAAGTAATCATGTTGCAAGGTTTGATGTAATCTAACCTTACTTGTGCGAGATAAATCTGGCCACCAGCGCTTCTCCCAGGACTCTAAACTGGGTTTTATCGGCCACTGAAAGCTTCTACCCCGCCTGGCCAACGTAGCCTATCCCGGTAATTTTTACCTCGATGGCCAAGCGAGGAAGAAGTAACGGCCTGTCCAAATGCTTTAATACAGTGGCCTAGCAAACTCAGGCTAACCAGCTGTGCCCGGTAGAGGCTATTAACCATAGCCTAGATTATGAATAACTAATTATAAATGTTACATTACAATATATTAGGTTTTAAAGATATATGAATACAAGTGTGTGGTTTAGCAAAAAAAACTTAGAATCCCAAAGTTTAAACCAAAATAAGTAACTTGGTAAAATATGCATTTCAGAAATGATAAACTTTTTCTATTTTCTTTAAATTCTTGCTAACAAAATTCTAGGAAAATTCAGCAAGTTTGGTAGTCCTAGCATAAGACAAGACGTTTGGCAGTTATACGACGTCAAAGTTGGCGCATGCCTAACCTCCCATCCCTAACTCCCAAAACTACTGTTTTGGGGAGAGGACAGAAGCGGCTCAGGAGCTATAAACCATGGTATAAGAGGTTTGGATTCCAGGCTAGCTGATCAAGCAAGTGTGGAGAAGTCCCCACCCTGTAGTACCGTAACTGGAGCAGCAAATCCAAAGAGTCGGGACAAGATAAGTGTAATTTCCTCGCGTCAATCAAACGGAACTGATACCGTGGAAAAACGACAGAGTTGTTGTTTCAGGACTGATCCTTGTCTTCCGAAAATTGAATAAAGAAGGAATGGAAAATAATTGATAGAGAAACGCTCTCAAGCGACACTCTATGGATACTCATGGTCATGGGCTAAATCAGTAAACGACGGTTTGCTAATATTAAATCCCATGTTTGGAATATTTCTGTGGTGGAAATTTGTTAGAATTCCTGAAGAACAACTTAAACGTTTTCTGTTGTACTAGGTGTACGAGTATCTCGTTGCCCTGAGCTTTGGATATAGTTTTTGTTAAAATGGAATTTTCTATACATTCAGTATCTAGGAGGGCAGGCAGTTTGCAGTTCAGCACTGCTCAATATTTCTGCACAACTATCATCAGATAGATTCGGTTCAATTCTACTAGAAGTGATTGAATGATGAATGAGGGAAACGTTGATGACAGAAACCGAATACCCAGGGAATGTGGAGGCACAGTTGGTCAATATAAGCATAAAATGAGCATAAAATTGACCCAGATTGCGCGAAATCCACGGCAACTGCGTAAAATTGCAGGATTTCACGCCTGACTCCTGGCTGTGCCACAACTTGCCACATCTCTTGAGAAATTCGCATCGCTCCCGTGTTCCTCTGCAAACTACTACTGCTAGTACCTCAGAAAAAATAACTATCATAAACTTCATAACGTGTTATGATTGTGACGTCATCAAATCTGTTATCTCCTTGTCCAAAATCTATATATAACTGTAGAACCAACCATCAATGAGCTACCCACCAACTAAATTGCTTCCTCAGAACACGAGATATCACAACCGGACGTTTTGCTGCAGTATACGTAGCATATAAAGCCGCTAGGACGTCTTTAGCGTCCCTTTGCGCCCCCTATCTGCATAATTCAAACTATCATAAAACAATCCATCCACGAGTTCTCGAGTTTCGATGTCTACATACAAGCGTACCCCAAACATGACCCTCTGACTTGGCGAAGGTTATCATACCTGGACGTTGTAACCACCATCAGCATTCAATTTTCAGCAGTCCATGTCAAAGAATGTAACGTTAACTAAACTTCACGTTAACAATGATTTAATGGCTTGGTACTTGCTCATTTGTGGCTAATGTTGCTAATAGTTAAAGAAAACGACTAAAAAGTCGCGAACTAATGCTGTTCTTTGTTTTCTTTCCTTGCAGGAGTACCTGCACAAGTTTGGGTACATCAAACCCCTGAAACAAGGTGTTCAGCACGAGCCATCCACCTGGGAGGAGGCCATAAGGTAACGGAATATACTACCTTACACGGGGAGTAGCACGGCGCCATTTTGAATCAGACGATATCATGGCATTTTGTTCGCCCGTCGTTTTTTCACCGGCCCCTTACTAGAGGCTGCGATCGCGCTACGATATGACGGATCGTGTAATAAATAGTGGCGTCTTGTGTGATGTAACTGGTAGATAGAGTGTTGGACTCGGAGCCTAGAGGTCCAGAGTTCGATACTCGCCGTGCCCCCACGTTATTATGCCCTTGGGAAAGGCACTTAACACGGCATTCCTCACTCCATCCAGGTGTAAAAATGGGTACCTTTCTGGTTGAAAACCAGATAAGCAGCACATTGACTCGGTAGAGTAGATATGCGGAGGGCAAGGTTTCCATCTGATGTCAATGAAACTTTGTTCTACTGTTCGCTTGGGGGCGTAAACTTACCCGGTCATTCCAGGCGTTATTTCAGTGAATGCTTTTTTATTTCTACGGGAAATTAGGTCTTTTATTGGCCAGAGAACGAAATCCCTTGGTCAAATAAAACTCAGTCGACGAAATACGGAATAAAAAGATTAAACTCTAAGAAAGCAAGAAATTAAATTTGATAGAGATCATGCCATGAATTCGAATATGATTATATACTTAATTCTCTGGCATCGACCCATCGTGTTTTTCGTATGAAAGATATTAGTAAGATCCCACCCAGACGTTATCTGTAAATACTATGTCCTTTCCCCCCTTATCCCAGTTGTCTGGAATATATTTAATTACAATGGAGAAGATTGATGTACACCGACCTAAACAACATTCTCCAATCCTCTGTTCTAATTCCTTTGATCACACTGATCACGTATGCCATATGAAAACACGGTCTCTAATCTCAGTAGTGAAAGAAGAGGACGTCGTGTGTGTCATCCCTAATGATAGTCAGACACAGTCTCTTAGGCCATGTTGATTTCATTACATGGATGCCATCCGCCTGCGCATGAAGTTTTCGGCCGTTTCAAAAAAAAAAAAGAAATAGGTTTTCAAAATAAGGAAATATTTGCCGTGGATTGCAAAAATTGATATCGGAAAACGTATACATGTACTACTGTCATAGAACATTACAAGGTCAAAGAAGATGTGAAAGAACAAAAATGAATCTATTATTCGGTATACTACATCATGTTTGTTCAGTCAATTGTACAACATTCCTGACCATCTATGTTTCATATTGAAGACAACTTTTCTGGTCTAACTTTTTTTATTCGCACGCTCGCATCAGTTTGCGGATTCCCAGAGAATGTCATCCATATAATCGAATCAACATGACCTAATATATCCTGGGAAAACCGCTGTCTGGTATCTCTAACGTGACAAGGGAACGCTACAGTGCCGACTTCTCTGAGAATCGGTCCCGAATCTCTTCCTGTTGTGTCGTCTCGAATAACACGGCTTGTCATCGACAGAATATGGTTTAGATTTAGAGCCTGTCTTTCTCTAATTCGGTCAAATGCACCAGCCTGGGACGTCAAGGATACTATCAGGAGACGAGTATGGAAGTCGGCTATTCTTATAAAACACGGAACACTTTCATCGAAATTAATAAGGTTCTAAGGTTCTGTTTCGACTATAATTTGTGAAAGCATGGCATCATTTCTGAATTACCAGGTCACTGAGATAACACTGGTACATGATAACGGCAACTGGATCAAGTTTTGAAACAATACAGCTTTGTTTGATACAGGATGGGTACCAGCCTGAAACAGCAGGTTCTTAGCCGTAAGTTCTTGGAATAGTCAGACTTGCTGTCACGGAAACTTGACCTTGGCGTCTTATTTACTCCCAAAGAATGAAGGTCAAGTTCACTGAAGTGGGATGGTGCCAATGGCGTACCGTGTTGTATCCAAGCAAACATGTCCCTAATGCTATAAACTCGTTGATCTAAGCGAGGATTGGTTGGTCCAAGCTAGGGTTGTTGGTTGGTGGCGGTTTTGTTTGACAGCAGCCACGGACGTGATTTGACCTTGATTTCCGAATTCCGTTGTGCATCGTTAATTCTTGGCGTAGACGATTGTGCGGATGTACGTCATACAATATTCTACTTCCCACCTGTTTCTTAATGATTGGTCAGCCGAATGTCATGGCCGCTCGTCTGGGCTTGTTTAGCGTACTTTGATGTAGGAGTATGCGTACAAATGGTAAATGGCGTGATTGCACTCACGTGACCATGACACAATCTTTATCCGCCATGTTGGATGGTTAAAACCGGAAGTTGGATTTACATAAGGCCATAAGGCATGCCTTTGTACGGTTGGTAACTCGCACATGACTATGGCATAAGCACTTTTGATAGTGAAACCTGAAAGTTACACTTTTTGATACAACACGTACCCATAAATTACAATGTGCATAAGATACACATAATACACGTATGAATAAAACAAACACCATATCCCATGCACATAATGTTAAAGTTTGCAAGTCTGGTCCGTATAACCAACCAACATGGCGCCTCGTGCCAACTCTGTATTCAAAGTAGATGACATATCAGGCATTTGCATATATATTTACATGAAGTTGCCCAGATTAGTAAATTTACATAATAGCGTATTTCTTTTTTTTTCTATTTTAAGGGATTTCCAGGTGATGTCCAACCTCCCAGTCACCGGTCAACTCGACACGGCGACCATGACCAAAATGAAACAGCCTCGTTGTGGTGTAGAGGACAACGTCGGCACGGGCCTCCTGGGAAAGGGTGAAAGGTCATCAACGTCAGACATGCGCAGTAGGTTCGAGGAAGACAGCCGGAGAACCAAAAGGTACACACTTCAAGGTATAAACAGTATATATATACTGAGTATATTCAACGTTAGGTCCTTATATATGAGCGAAACATATTCACTAGGACGTCACGTTTTAATATTATCGTAGATCATATTTTTTGACGATGAATACCTACTTCAATTAAGCATTTTGAACTTCGAAATTTGGTACACAAAATCTTTCTAAGCTGATGATAACAAATAGTTCAATTCTGTATTTTTCGGCAACTCGTCTCATTCCTAAAGTAAATCTATGTAGTTATTCTAACCACCGGTGACAGAGTATTGTTTATGACAATGTAACGCGCGTTAATCTGTATCTGTATGTTCCCTTTGCCGCATGAGTATGTAGACTGCACGGACCTGGGCGATGATGCACGTTGTTTTTTCGCGGTAGCAGATTTTTCATTTTTGTTTTATTTTCTTTTGCATGAAAATCAATAGCCATTCATGCTTTGCGCCATTACGTCATTTTGTCGCCCTCTTCAGGTGAGAAGTGGACTAAGACGCACCTGACGTATTACATCGTCAACAACGCCAGCAGTCTACCGTATGAAGACGTGAAAGCGATCCTGAACAGAGCCGTGCAGGTAGGGAGCCAGTAGTGTGTATTACGGTACAAACTGTGTTTGTGTGTGTTTGTTTGTGTGTATCTGTGTTTGGAATGGATTACTTTATATTGCTCAACAATCGCACAAGGTACAATGTATGGCAACCAATAACAACTACTAGTTGTTTGTGCGTATGTGCGTGTGTGTGTCATTTTGTGCGTGTGTGTGTCAATGTGTGTGTGTGTGTGTGTATGTGTGTATGTGCGTGCGTGAGTGTGTGTTGGTATGTGTGTGCTTTTGTCTGTACATGTGTGTGTGCGTATGTGTATGTATGTACTATGTATGTGTGTGTGCGCGTGTATGTGTATGCATGTATGTGTGTGCGTAATCGTGCAACCTCGAGCCAGCCTTAACTTGCATGAACTTCCTGATATCTTACGATTCTTGTCTGTTGTTAAAAAGTACATGACTTTGTTTATCTACAGGTCTGGGCAGAAGTTTCTCCCCTGACGTTTGAAGAGAAGCGGGATGGTTGGGCGGACCTGTACATCTACTTCGCTCGGGGGGAGCACACGGACGGCCCGGAGAATGCATTCGATGGTCCCGGTAAGTTTTTGAAATCTTTCTGATGGCGGAATATTTATCCATGTAAACTGACTCTTCTTGAAAACAATTCCTTTCGGTTTTGTCCGTGTTAACGGGGTTTAAAGTTCGCGCTGAAGAGATAACTTGGAAAACGTGAACACAATTACAAAACAACAGCGAATATTCATAATATCATAATCTAAGCAAGAATTTTCCCTAAGCTTTCGAAGTTTTTCTGATGCACCTGTTTTAATTGACAGGTGGGATTCTCGGTCACGCCTTCTTCCCGACCAGTGGCCACGCCCATTTTGATGACGAAGAGAAGTGGACCAATGAGGGGAAGGATGGGAAGAACCTGTTTATGGTGGCCGCTCACGAGTTTGGCCACACCCTTGGACTGGCTCACTCTAACGTAGAGGAGTCCCTGATGTCTCCGTACTACCAAGACTACAAAACCGACTTCAAGATGCCGTATGATGACGTCATGGCAATTCAGCAGTTGTATGGTAATGCTCCCTTGTTTTTGGCGACACCTCAGAGGCGGTGCTGTTGAGAACCGTTATTATTCCGTTCCATTTACACATCCCTTGTACATATCTTTCATAGTGACACTCGGCACAAGAATTTACTTGAAAGAATAGAAGCATACCGCCCTGAACGTGACTAAACATGACTTAGTTTGTATCCCCCCTCATTATGCTTAAAATTTATTTATTTATTGATCTTTAGGGTAGTCCCTTCAGTTAACGTAGTAACTGATTTCCAAGGGAGCCCTATAACAATAATGATAACTGAATTGGAATATTTATCTTCTGCAGGTAAAGTGGACGCTGACAGGTACTCCGCCAACTACCTGCCTCCAGCCGGGCCCACCCCAACATTGCATGACGGGACCAACTCGATCAAACCGCACCTGCGCCCGACGCGCAAGCGCAAGAGAGCTCCTAACGGCTGCAAGGCCAAATTCGACGCCATCTTTTTAGGTACATCTTTTGAATTTGCTTGCCTTATGCCAAGAAGCCATTGCAGTTGCCGTTCGCTTGTGCGTTGTGGCATAGTAGACAAACAATGGCCACTTTGAACCTTAGGTCACGATTCATCAAGGCTGTCCATGCGCATTTGGAGCTGTGAACGAGCTTATTTTCTGCTTTAATTTCTACTGTCCTCCTTTTACATGTATTATGTTTAAGAGCTGCAGTTTTACTTTTTGTGTTTTTTTAGTTTGCAAAGTGAGTTTCTTAAACTATGTTCCTTCAGGTAAACAAGGACAGACATTTGCCTTCCGCGACAAACACTTTTGGCTGATCGATGATGATGGCATCTCCTTCGGCTACCCGAAGATGATCAGGAAACAATGGCCGGGTCTGAAGGGACACATAGACGCTGCCTTCACGTCAATCTACACCAATAAAACCTACTTCTTCAGAGGTATGTTCGTTCGGATGCTTGGATACAGCAATAGACCGACATCCTGTGTATCAATCTGTCAATCATACTCAATAGTTCAACCAATGAGGGAGTGGCTGTATTTTCGTATCTTTTTTTCTCAAATGTATGCGTTTTGAAGTAGTCAGGTACAACGCACATCACATGTACACTTTACATACTACTGCAACAAAATGATAGTTATGATGATTTAAGATAGGGAAACCATGATTACTGTGAAAGGATGTCGCGTTCTCCACTCTTTCTTTTCTTTCCATTTGATTTCCAATAGAAGTTTGATCCCTTATGGTATAACGTACATGCATGTGGCACTTGCATTAGTTTTCAACGACAACCGTCAATTTTACGGAGACGGAAGAGAACCCAGTACAGAAGTCAGAAGTGATAAAGTAGAAGCCACAGAGCCTGTTTTGCGAGACAAGGCCACATGGCTTTCTCTCATCCCGAAACATGTTCCCTGTCCTCAATCCCGTATCATCATCGCGTCCAGCTGGGCCCGTCAAACCGGTAAGACGTAAATTGAAGATTACAGCCTTGGCCGCGCCGTCATGCCCCCTACCGGGCGGGTCAAGTTGCAGGGCAGATGCGATTCTCGATAATTCCCATCCGCCGTGTACGTGTACCTGTAGAAACCCGCAGGTCTCTGCCAACAGGAAGAATGAAGTCACGGTAATGTTGTGTGTCTAATGGAAGATGACAGAGGTGATGGCAAGGCAGACGACACTTCAGCGGGGCGTCTCTCTGTAACAATGGCGCCTGCTTCGTTAGCTTCGGCAACCTACTTTTCCGGGTGGAAAACATTGAATAGTAATAATGGTATTATGTTGTTACGTGGGCTTTATTGGAAAATATGAAACAGCGAAATATGGTGACAGACTCGGAGAGGGAAGAAGGAAACAATATTCTGGTCGTTAAAGGGCACTATTTCAAAATACAAAACATACTTGTATCGTTTCTTTGCCATTTTACTTCTAAGTTCTAGATTTACATGTATTAATCCCCAGACTTTTTTAAAGATTGTTGTAAAAGATAACAGATATAGCGTTACGTGTTCACATTTTTTCGTATTATCTTTCCCCCCAAATTCCAGGCCGTAAGCTGTGGAGATTTGACGGCTTCACCCTGGACGAGGGCTACCCGAAGTCGACGGTGCGGACTGGCCTTCCCGCCAAACCTGACGCCGCCTTCGTGTGGGGAGGGAACGGCCAGGTCTATATCTTCAAGGGCGCGGAATTCTGGCAGTTCAACGAGGTCACGGAGCGAGCGGACCCGGGCTTCCCGCGGAAAATTCGCGCCACATGGCTGGGCATCGCTAATAACATCAACGCCGCGCTCCAATGGAGGAACGGACGGACTTACTTCTTCAAGGGAGATCGGTACTGGAGGTTCGATGACGTCATGAGGAGGAAAGCCAGGGGTTACCCGAGGTCAAAGGCGCAGGCCTGGATGGGGTGTGCACGAGCGGACCCATGAGATATATACTTTTATATCGACTTGCATTCTAGGGAGACACTATATACAAGAATCAACAGAAATACGACAGCATACCTGTATAAAGAATAGTATTGGAATGATAACACTTTATTGTGGGGAGGGGTACCATTACTCTCCAAGCAGAGGTTAGGCTCTGGCTGTTTTTTGAAGTTTTTGAAGGCGTTTTTATCGGGCTTTCTATTTTGTACTGAAATCTCGATGTCTCCCGGAAAAAATAGAAAGCCCGATGAAAACGCCCACAAAAACGTTAAAAAACAACCGGAGCCTACCCTCTGCTTGGAGAGTGGGGTAGCATTGTTTTCATGCAGTTCCTTTTTAGCATTTTACAATCACATTTTTGCTTTTTGTATAAAGCAGTAGTCTAGCCATTTGTGTCTTCCATATATTAGTTTGATGGGGAAAATTCCTTTATTGTCACTGTGATTAAACTCTTTGTTGCTGGTGACGGTTCAGAAACATTACTTTAGACAAAAATACAGAAAACAAAAGTAACTGCCACGAAATTTGTAGCCACAAGTAATAGAATCAACTGGATTAGCGGTTGCAATTTCAAATCCACTTATATCGCGATCGGCTCAATAAAAGTAATGTGAACAAGAACTAGCGGCTAAAACACCATTTCTTCTGAAAAAACGAGAGAACCCTAAGAAATGGCGATAGATCATTACATTTCCTGTTTACGTTCTTTCCATCGGGCAGGTTGTCAGAAATTGGGAAATAGAAGATTTATGTGTAAGAATAGTTTTGGTTTGGAGAGTCACGGGCCACCCACCGTGTCGCGAACTTGACCGGGGATGTTTTGAAACTCGACGCTACTGTTCTGGGCCGCAGAGGAAACCGCACACGTTACGGGGGAAGGAGAAAGAAAGGAGTGCTTCTTGTCAAGAAAACGAATGTTTGGATTCGTGCCACTTGCCAATAGCAACGTTTCCCCCTGCAAAAACGCAACTCGGGACTTCAGATTTAATTAAAAACATGCCTTGTCAGGCAACAGGCTAAAGGAGAAGCTTGCCTTCCGTAGTCTGGGTACCATCCTTCGTGGTATCAAACCGCTGGCTCAATCTTTTCGTTTGCAAGTGTGGTAAGTAAGAGAAAAGATGTGGTTACTACAGACGATGGTACCCAGGCTTCTAGTATGCCTTCCATTCAATTAGGACTATTACTATCAGTGATGTACGGGATTTCAAGTCAGTATGTGCCATGGAATGCGGTAAAGGGATAGTGAGATCATTTACCGGAAACAGTACTTTTTGACCAACGTAACATTAAAAGCACGTCAACGGTTCCGAGTACGCATGCGGCAGCAACATGAACTGTGGGTAATATGTGAAAGCTGATCAAAGACCTCAAGACTTAAAAAAGCACGTCTGGACATTATTGTGCAAACCGAATGAGTGGTTGAGCCGATCTGTTTACACGTCAGGGGCCCTCACCTTTGACTTACATTTGGTGTCGCTGTATAAGTGAACTTGGAACCCTGAACGTGGTTATGAATGCTTAGGTCACATTTCCAAACCGGGGCCCGGCCGGGCAGTATGTCGGAACGAAAAGTAGGATAAGACAAAAGACAATAAAACACGCAAAAAAAAAAAAATCATCAATTTCATTTTTTGTTTCGGAAAACAGCCCGGCCGGCCCCCTGTTTATAAATGTGACCTAAGCATAAACCGTAAAGTTTTGTAAAAAAAAATAGATTTAGGAAAGTGGCTGTTGACCATTCTTGTGAAATTATTATCAGTGTTTTTTTGCAAACAGATTTATCATCATTTTATCGATAAGTCACTAGAATCTCAATGTATTTTAGAAACAAATTGTACAGAATGAAACGAGACTAGGTAATTCCATCAAGCTGAATTCTAATGAACGCTTAATGCCGCATGTTACACTAATAACATTAATTTCGACCGAGTAATAATGATAATTTTGTATGATTTTATTAGTTTTAAAAGTTTTACTCGTGCTGCTGATACGGAAACGTTGATAGAAATATTTGGACAGTATTTCAAGTTTTGTTATTTGATCGCAATTTGATTTGTACATAGAACTAATGAAGTATATAGAACTAAAATAAACTGTTGATATTGCGTAAAAAGCACAATGCCATGTTCGTCACTTGTCATAGATGTATGTCCAATACCTAACGCTATTATACTATCCGAGTTAACAAAACTATTCCTATATATGTGGCGATGTACATTTATGTGTTGAATACAGGTGCACAGTGTTTTTAGTATATGACATTGATATGATTTCTAGGATGTAGATACCGTATCTAAGTACATGTAATCGCCAAAGGAATAGCGAAACAACAATTTTGTGCTCTCTATAGTAAAAAAAAGCCACGACGTCTAATAGAACTGCAATAGAACGTTGTTGTTGTGATTAAACTGTTGAGTCTATCTTAAAAGTAGTGTACATTGATAATTGACACTGTAGGCATATAGGAGAGTAGCTAGAGTCAATTCCAAGTCGCTACGCGGGTGTTTGTGGCCATTGTTTAGAACTGATTTCAAATCTTAGTAACCACTCTGATTGGCTAGGAGCCTGTAAGGAGCATGTGGCTTTTTCTGGGCACAAACCGCACTGGTAGCTGTTTCCGATACAGAGATCTAAAATGTCACAACGTTGGTAAAGTTACGTTTTTATAAACATTACTGAAGATGAGATTTAGCAGTTTCGCGACGACCGAGACCGGCGCCATTTTGAAATTCACGTCTACATGTAGTCATGAGAAAAATTGATATGTGAAATTTGGAAAAGTCTTGTATCATCGATTCATCAGTTGGTGAGATACATGTGGCGCCCCGTTTATTTTCATAGTGTCGAATGATGAACCTTTATCCGAAAATTAAAGTGCTCATTAATAGAACGCTGGTAGTTTATAATGGATGTTGTAATTGTATCTCTGTATGTTTCATGTCAAGGCTATGAGTGTGAGAGAAAAGTACAGTAATATAGCTTTGACAATTACCTTTCAAAAGATGTCTGTAGTTGCAAAGTGCACTTTTGACTATGTTAAGTGTAGATAGATTTAGGCTCCAACATAACACGTTCTAACATATCATAGAAAACTGAACGCTAGAAGAATTATTCACAGTTTTCAGACATCTTCTTTTATTTAAAAATCTTTGTTTGCATACCTGTTAAACCAACTCTATGCGTTACATACCAGTTTTGTTCAGTAAGCTGCGAAAGACATGGACTAGCCACTAGGTTCCCGACTCTCCTCCATTGGTGTGTCTCTCCTCAAACACGCGACCTCCGCGTTACGTCCAATCAGAGAGGGCGTCTCTAACCTAAGTAAAGTACTCATTTTCACCTGAGTCGAATAACGGGAAATAGGGCACAATATCGGGTCTGGTAGGGATTCGAATCCAGAACCTCTATACTGTGAAGTCAACAACCCTGGCCCCAGGACTACCTTGTCCTTGACACCTTTATGTTATATAATCTGTATACACTACAGTGGCAGAAGGACATTGCTCCCATTCACCACCCGTGCAAGGAAGTGATTTTCTTTCTTTTCTGAGTTTTCAGTTTTTTTTTCTTGTTTGAGTGGAACAGAACACAGCTGTCATCGATACTGTACATGTGCCACGTGCTATGTTTACGACTGAGAGAATAAGAATATATCACTATTTCGTCAACATTTCGTCAGGACGGTTGCCAGGAATCTGCGGCGCCGAATTTTCTGGTCCTAATTATCAGAAGAGACGGAAGCCGAGCCGGGCTTTGGTTTTCATTAGATCGGGCGGGACTCAAAGGGTGCAAGCATCAAATGGTCCTGATCCGATCGCGCTTGGTGGTAGACCTTTAATATACTCCGTCACTTGGAGAGGGGAGGGGAGATGGGAGATAGATAGGTATAGGGAGGTCAGGGGTCAAAGCACTTAGGACAGGCATCTGTCGGTGGTTGGAAGGGGAGGGAGAGGGTTGGGAAAACCTGGAGGGGACGATCAACAAGTTGATAAAAGGGGTGATTTTTTTTTCGAGTCTGTCAGGAAGGCAGGGAGAGGGAGTTGTGTCGGTGTGTGTGTGTGTGTGTGTGTGTGTGTGTGCGTGATCACGACTGAGTTTTATACCAAGTTTTTGTTTTATGTATTATTTGTTCCCTGTTTTATCATAAGTATTTGATTTATGTATTATTATGTGTTGATTAATAAATACACAAAATAAGCAAAAGAAAGGAAACAACTTCAATGGATTTTGCTAAAAATAGTTGTTATTATTAATTCTCTACCAAGCTTCACCATATACTACTACACAAAAATAATTCATATGCAGTTTCAGACTTTCAGTACATACGTCTATCTTGTCTTTGTTTATACAAGGCTTCAAAAATACATTGTTACGAGCCAGTCTCTATCTGAATTGATGATTTGTCATTGCCATCTATTTTCAATTCGCCATTATCTTCCCTAATAAAATTATTAGTGTCATTCTCTATAGTTAAAGCAGGTTTATTTCGCTTAACTTTCAGGTAACGCGGCGCTTGAAGGTTTCTTTTACAGGTAACCGTGCAACAGCGCTACCTAGCAGTCTGAATGTAAAGTGCAGCAATTGCGTTCATGCATTTCTGGCCATATTTGACATGTTGGCGCCGCCTGCGGCTGATCCATCACTTCCTTTCAGTTTGCATTCTTTCTGTGACGAAGACAAACGATTTGTTGAACTCCTGTATATAGTCGATCTTAAATAGCAACAAGATTATGTCACACACACTGCGAAACCAAGGATTTCTGCACTTCACCCTTTTATTAAATGGTTTTATGTATATGTGCAAATTTAGAGCGATGTAAAGCCGGGGATCGGCAGTCAGTGCTCACCAACAAAAAAGAACCACCACAATCATTATCTACCTTCAATGGAGTTTTTTTCCACCTGCCGCACTTTTTCTAGATACCTACGTCACTGCAAGGCGCGTGCTCGACACCCGGTTCACCTCTTGACCTTTGAAGACTATACCATTTCATTCAGGGGTACCACTCTGTCTCTTTTTACGTAAATGTACATACACATAGACAGTAACAAATTAGTCGTGACAAAGACAATCTAATACTCATATCTGATGCTAAGTTATCATGATTGACGAAGATAAATGGCATAATGTGACACCACAATCCCACCTTTCTGGACTGGCCCATCACGTGACACCCCTAGACGTCACCATTCTCGCACCTCACAAGGGCAAACACAGCATGGTAAGACGTGTGCCACGATTTGGTGAATGTGGCTGCAAAACTGAACCATTTACTGGCCTATTTATCATGGATCTGACAACTAATGATTTCCTTTTCCCTTTCAGACAACATACGAGGATAAAGGTGCAAAGGTAAGTGACGAATCACAGTAAAAACCGCAGTAGATGTTTGAGGAATAGTCCGTATGCCTGTGTAGTGCTCTCGTGGCTTTCTGACTGGACCAACCTTCGATTTTATCTAAAGCAGATTTACTTTTCTTTTTTTTTCAGCCGGAGGCGGGCAGATTTGTCGCCTTCGACCATGTCACCTTCTGGGTTGGAAATGCCATGCAAGTAAGTCTACTGGTTTTGTAAAATGTATCGTTTATTAATCGATAATCGGTTGTGTACGTGAAGATGGTACATCCCAAAATGGCGCCAGGCATTTGCGTCCTTGTCTCTGATTGGTTGGGAAGGGAGGTGTGTCCAAGGCGTGTCATAATTCATCTGGGCTAGTCCATTTAAAAACAATATTGGGGCATAAAAATATTTCTGTCCCAGTTGAACAAAATATAGTTTTAACCCCATATCTTAATGTGTTAAAAGGGTCTGAATTATGATCTATACATTATTCAAGTACTCTACTATTTGAACTTCATTCTTCAACCAGCAGTTGTCAATTGCAAGTATAAACTGCTGTAGTTTATTAGCCTCTACCAGGCTCCGTGGTTTGATGGTCTAATTGTCGAAATTGGACAAATAGAGTCAATAGAGTCAATAGTACGCATGGACCTACTCTGCCGGCTGACTCCCCTAGCGTACTATTGACTCTATTTGTCCAATTTCGACAATTAGACCATCAAACCATGGAGCCTGGTAGAGGCTAGTAGTTTATGGGTGCCAGACAGTGCACCCATGTCACTGATTGGCTGAGGATGTGTCCAAGGCGTGTCATAATTCATCAGGGTAAATTCTAGCCTGATTTAATCGTGCTTCTCAGGCCCGTCGTACATTGCCGCGCCTAAGCTCCGGATAGCGGAGTTTGCGTTACACAGACTAGGTAAATTCATGTATCATAAATTTTATATTTGTGCTATTTCCAGTTCACAAAACAATTCTGTAGTGCAGTTGTAATGTGATGGAAATGCATATTTATGGTGTCATAATTTTCACAGGAGAGGTCAAATGTCAAAGCAGAAACCATTAAAAGTACCATAAAGTTTTAAGATTACAGTATTGTTTAATTATCCTTTCTGTTTTTTTCAAGTCTGAACTGTAAAAATGCATCGTACGAAACAGCTTCAGGGATCCAAATAATTTTATTTTGCTACATGCAAAATTGCAAGTTGGCAAAAATTTTATGTGCCTTTTGAAAAATTTACATGCAAAATACAACCAGTCTATACTGCAATGTTCTAGCCAGCATCCATCATTCCATCCTTTGGCGGAATTTTGCTGCTCAGGACAGATAAGAACTTTGCCCATTCTATCCCTTTTGACAGACAGAAGTCGGCGTATAAGAATGTACTACTAGACAGAACTTGACATTTTGGAAAGATATCCACATAATCAGCATGTTTCAAGCACAAACAAGGAAGAAGGAAAAAGAAAGACGTCCATACAAAATGTATGTCGTTCTGTCTAAGAGTAGGGTGTCTAATTCCTCAGAATTTCTACTATGCTATAGGTCAGGTATTTTCATGATGCAAGATTGCAAGTTAAGAATATTCTTACGTGCAAATCTCAAAAATTATGTGCAAATTGCAAGTTAAGTATGTGTATTTCGAACCCTGAGCTTGTCCCTTGATTGGCTGTTTGGTTTTTTTAGGCTGCGTCCTGGTACTGTACGCGGATGGGTTTCACGCCGTACTGCTACAAGGGTCTGGAGACGGGGAGTCGTGAGGTGGTGTCACACGCCGTGAAGCAGGGAGATGTAAGGACTTCTCCATCTATTCTTCAAGCTCACAACAAGCTCTTCTATTCCATACTTTATAGATTTGAGAAATCGCTATAGAAAACTTTCAGATGTTGGACAATAGGAGAAGTAAATGAAACATTTGAATCACATCTGTGCATGTAGGCTTAACATTGTTTGGTTCATCAAACTGTATCAACTGTTTGTGTGTTTTCCTCAATACAAATGCAGGGAAATGCGATGATGCTCACATCACAAAACCTTCTCGTCATTTAGCAAGATGAATTAGCCGATATCTCCTAGATTCCTTAAAAGATACCAATATTCACAATAGAGAACTTTTACATTTTAATTTTCTATAGAACAATAGACTAACTGAATGCATACGGTTAAGTGAAATCTGCAGACTTGTCATCTTGTTTTTTGTTGTTATTGTCATTTTCTCATTGACAAAAATGCATTAAAGATCTAGCTACTAGTATTACACTGTTGTTTCACATTTCTTCCTTGAATCATAAACTTTTGATGTCTCTCCCACAGATCATCTTTGTGTTCCAGTCTGCCCTGAACCCAGGAAATGAAGGTTTGACTGCTGTATTTGTTGTTTGCTTTTTGAGATGTATCATTCACATAACTCATGTAGTTAAACTGTTGTGTATGTATTGTATACAAGTTGCCATACACTGTATACTCTACAGTCGTCGTGCAATAAAGTTCTTCTTCATGTCCATGTTCATAGAAGACTATGTTACCAGAAATTTACCTTTAAACTAATTGAAATTTGACTGACATTAAATATTGACAGTAACTAAGTAAGTACTGTAAAGAAAAGCAATGCTTGTCTTGTTTTGAAACATGGTTTCTTCTCTAATCAGAAATGGGTGATCATCTAGTCAAGCATGGGGATGGAGTCAAAGATGTCTCCTTCAGTGTGGAGGATCTGGAAGCCATTGTTAAGGTGAGGATACCACTTGAACCGATGTAAAGGTGTACGTTTGATACTCCCTTTGTAGAGATGAGATGTGAAAAGCTGAGTATATTTCTAAGCCATGACCATATTACTGGTACGTATACATTGTATGGTTTGACATCATCTTCATTGCAGAATATTTTTTTTTATATGAGACACACTTAAAAGATGAATGAGTTAAAAAGAAGACAACTAGGCCAACCCCTTAATCAGATCAGTAAAATCTGGAGAGGACAATGTCAAATTTATGTACATATGACTTTTGATACATACTGTATAGCACTTTTACAATAAATCTCTGTGTATGTTGCATGTATCTTTTGAAAGCAAGAATTAGATATTGATATGTCGTCTCTCCAAAACTATAATGTATACAATGCGAGTTATAAATTATATATGTTAGTAGTCAAAGATGTTGTTCCAGCAGTCTACCTAAGAAAAAGGCAGCTGTACAGTGTACATCTACGTATCACTTGTGATTAAAATTGGCCGTTTTTGAATTTTGCTGTTTTTACCCACAGTCTGCCAAACAGCGAGGAGCGGAGGTGGTGAGGGACATCTGGGAGGAGTCGGACGATGGTGGGACTGTCAGATACGCGACCGTCCAAACGGTACACAGCTTAACGCACCATAAACATTTCATCACTCAATAGCATTAACTCTTGGCATCCTTTGATAGATGAAAGCCTCCAATACAAGCCCTTTTGCAGGTGATATCATTTGTGCCATGTTAGAGTACATTAAACACACTCCAACATGCTGATACTGGGTTCAAACTGTGATAATTATGACGTCAAGAAAAGACCTGTCTTGCCTAATTGGATTTGCTATCAGGGCTCGAAATACTGGGTGCATGTGCACCCAGGTGCACCCAAAATTGGAGCTGTGCACCCAATTATTTTCTGTGGGTGCACAGGGTATTTGTATGTAAAGATATCAAAATATACTAGTATATAACATATTCTTGACATCTAACTTAGAAAGAGGATGGAAATGTCTGTCATGGTAAAGAATTTGATAGCTTGTAACTAAGTTTTATTATTTAAGTTATTACTTGAATTTAAGTAGTGCACCCAAAAATGTTTTAGTGCACCCAATTTTTTAAGCTGGGTGCACCAGTGCACCTAATCCCAAAAATGAATTTCGAGCCCTGGCTATGCAAGTGCCACTACATTTGGATTAATGGCACCATGTGTTGTGTGTGCAGTATGGCGACACCACCCACACATTTGTGGAGAGAGGAAACTTCAGTGGTATGTTCCTGCCCGGGTACCGGAAACCCCTGAACACGCAGGACAAGCTACTGGAGAAGCTGTGAGTAAAAACGCTACTTGTTGTATTGTCAATAATTTTGATTCTAATTTGATAATATTAGATTCTCTTTGAATGAATAGTTAGCCTGATTACATCCCTTCAAAGAATCAGTCCTGTAACATTTACATGTAAGTTTCTATACAATGAAGTTACTCCAATGCTAGCCTCTCGGGGGTGGTTCCCTTTTTTGAAACACTTACAGTTCCCGAGTTAGAGGTCTTAGTCTACACATCTTGCATAAAGGGACTTTTATGGCCATGAACAGCACCAGTTTATATTGTACTGACCATAGATAGTCACTAGTGCCTTTTAGTTAGTCTAACACAAACATGTCCACACTGCTTTCCATATCCCTATATACCCCTGGAGATTGTGGCTGGCTGCCTATGAAAAGTCTCTACATGTAAGGTTCGTTCACCTTTATCCGCGGGGTAACCTATATCTGTTGTGCTGCTAAACAGGGTATCCAGGGATATCAAGTTGATGGACGGTAGTTTCAAATTGTGCTATTTTCAAAATATTGCAGTTTCAAACCACCATCTGTTGACTTGATACCCCTAAATACATCGTTCTTTAAAAGAACGGATAAAGGTTACGCTACGGATAAAGGTGAACTAGCGTTACTACAAGAGAGTCTAGTCACTGAATATCTTAAATATATTTGTCCATAGACCAGACATCGGACTGAAGTTTATCGATCATGTCGTGGGAAACCAACCGGACGAGGAGATGACATCAGTCGCAGACTGGTGAGTAAAATAATCAAGTACATTCTTTTATTAATTCAGCATCTTGGTCTTCGGGACTGAAAGGCCTCCAGAATTCTAGATGAAAAAGAACAGAATGTCAGAAGGGCCTGGCTTCAAAACTGTAAGAGAAAGTATGAAGATTTTTTTCCTCATTTTTCCATTTCCTCCCTTACCTGCAGGAGATGTTTTGAAATGTTTTTGGTACCTTCTTACACAGGTATGAGAAGACTCTACAATTCCATCGCTTCTGGTCCGTGGACGACAAGCAGATCCACACGCAGTACAGCGCCCTCCGTTCTATCGTGGTCACCAACTTCGAGGAAACAATCAAGATGCCCATCAACGAACCCGCAACCGGCAAGAGGAAGAGTCAGATCCAGGTGGATGTTTAGTTGAAAGCTCCATTTCTTGCAAAGAGTAAAGATACAGAAGCTTTTCACTCTTCAAAACCTCAATTAGGTCTGTGGATCTGCAAAACTTTTGGTACAGGCTAGGTTTAGGTACGCAGCTAACGCTAGTTCACCTTTATCCGTGGGGTAACCTATATTCGTATGTTTCAAAAACAGGCGTGTTACGTGATAGCAAGTCGACAGGCAGTGGTTTCAAACTAAAATATTGTAAAAATATTGCCGTTTGAAACCAACGTCCGCCGACTTGATATAGGTTACCCTGTGGATAAAGGTGAATCAGTGTTATACTTGTAACTATTCGGAAACAAATTTTGCCACGAGGTGATGAAATACATGTACATGTCATCTGTATTCTTCTGAGTAGTAAATATTATTTAGCACTGTACATGTTTCAATCTCAAGGCAAGAAGATTAATAATTTTTCTTAATTCAAGTTTCATATTGTCAGAGTTGTCATCTTTGAGATGAGACTTAGCTATCTAAGTAAAGGTATACTAGTAATTGCCAGTGCAGGGGTCAAAATAGTTTTTTCTGCATACCTGCACTGGTGCAGGTAACATTGAAAATCACCTGTACCAGACAAATTTTACCTGCACCACTCTGAACTTAAGAATTATGAATCACACTAAAATTGTTCAGGAACCATGCAGTGCTATTTTTTCTTTCATACTTTATCAATGGAGCGAATAACAATCCATACACACCTACATCACATATATATATGGGACATTTATGTATGAAACCCAGTACATGGACCAGTGCAGGTTAGGTGCAGGTAGACAACAGAAATACCTGCACAGCTCCAATTTTACCTACACTAACCTGCATATGCAGGTGGTATATCGAGCCCTGCAGTGTAATACATGTAGTTTGTTCAGGAGGCCTTTACCTGTACCTGAATGATTTCACAGGTACAGATGCAATACAAAGGTACAGATTGAAGTTTATGCACATATCTTAACTACATATACTTTGATATGGTTGCAGGAATATGTGGACTACTATGGTGGCGCAGGGGTTCAGCATATTGCCCTGAACACAAGTGACATAATCTCTGCCGTAAGCAATAAGTTTTTTCGTCTCTTGAAGTTTTATTAAATTTATTTCCTCCAACTTTCAATTAAATCTGCAATGCTTATCTTTTTCAGTTAAGAGGGTGATGTTTTAATTTCTATTTTGATTGCTGGGATTGTGCTGTCATTGGATTGTAACACTAAGACAGCTTCAAAAATTGCTTGATGATTTCGTAGGAAGTTGTTGACTGTATTTGATTTTAATTCTGATTTTAACGTTTAACACGCTGTTATGTCCTATCTCTAGATCACCAACCTCCGCGAGCGTGGAATGAACTTCCTTGTCGTGCCAAAGACGTACTACAAGAATCTTCGGGAGCGTCTCAAGACTGCCAAGATCAAAGTCAAGGAGTCACTGGATGTCATTGAGGTTTGCAGACTACTTAAAACCAATGTTGAACTCCACAATGTACCTCTTTGTAGTAGTAGTAGTAGTAGTATCCAGTATTTGATTATACTTTGATGCATCTTTATTATTTGAATTCTTTACAGTGTTTGTTTGTTTGTTATGTACATATAAGGTTTTTACTGATTTTCCATATCAATTGATAAGCCAGCTGCTGACTGCCATATGTCGATGTCACTATTTGCTGTAAGAAGTAGTGCCAGGTGTACTAGGGGCAGGGGGTGGCTCATCCCCCGTTAAATTATTAACATTGCTGGCACAGGGTGGACTACAACTACCCAAAGCTCATCTACAGTACAAAAAGAAATCCCTTTCATGTAGTGGTGCAGTATTGTGGAACTCACTTCCAGCTAGAGTAAAAGCAGCAGTCTCTGTTGAATCTTTTAAACACATGTACAAAACCGAATGCCTTACCAGTTAACAGTAAGTTATTTTTGCTTTGTTGAAATATCATTGATATACAAATTCCATTCTCTACCTTATTTACTTTATTTATGATTATGAGTTTGCTTGTATTGCCAATATGTATTACTTTGGTTTCGTTATATTATATTTTTTATGTTCGATGTTGATTTGAACCATTGTTTTATATTAATTTTTGCAGGGTGCATTGAAAACCGCCCCAGTGGCAACATGTCGTTCCTGGGTAAATAAATAAATGAAATGAAATGAAATGAATCCCCCTCCCGAAACCGAGCCCTTCCAAACAAAACGTGCCACTATCTCTAAGTAATCTTATCAAATACACCACCTGTAATTCCAGGTTCAAAAGTGATTGATGAATTTTGAATGAAACAAGAATACTGATGTTTTTTTGTTTGTTTGTTTTATATGTCTGTTCAGAAACTGCACATCCTGATCGACTTTGACGACAATGGCTACCTGCTGCAGATCTTCACCAAGCCGGTAGAGGACCGCCCCACTTTGTTCCTGGAGGTCATCCAAAGGCACAACCACACGGTGGGATACAATACTTATCAGTCAGTTGTAAAATACTTACTACACTGTATAAGAAGAAGAACTTTATTATTGTGTGACAATTGTAACAGGTACAATGTATGGCAGTCTGTAAATACATGGGAGTTGAACTTGGTGCTATTGCTAGAATCTAACAACTTTCGAGTGAGAGATAGACATGCGTACACAAATGCTATTGCTTGAATCTAACAACTTTCGAGTGAGAAATAGACATGCGTATGCAAATGGAGACAATGCGGTATGTGATATGCACAACATTTAATGCACCTCCCTTTGTTGCTTTTGCAGGGATTTGGGGTAGGCAACTTCAAGTCGCTCTTCGAAGCCATCGAAGCAGACCAGCAAGCCAGAGGCAACCTGTGAGGACCACACCCCTGAACCCTACCCACAATGCTCCCTGTGTGGGTTCCCGAAAAAAAGCAACATAGTCTATCAGACTAAACATATCTAGTATATAGAGAACAACATGATTAAGAACCAGCCAATCAGCTTACAGTTGGCTGTGATTGACAGTGTGATTGACATTTGTGTGTTCTAGGTCTATAGTGCACCTCCCATGCAGACAAAATCCACACCTTATCAGGAAAATTTTGTTGGGATGTAGTTTTCAATGCTTACCTACATAGGTATCAAATCATGTGCGTTCTTGCTAATTTGAGACCAATGAGATCTAGATAATAATTTGTGTGCTACTTTGATTGGTCGAAAATATAACTAGATAACAGATTTAGTAAGTTAAGGGTGACATTGAGTGTGCTTAAGATTTGAGGTTGGTTTGAACTTAATATCAGTGTGACTCCTTTTAGTCCATATTAAATTGCCAGGATGGCCACTTATGGTTTTTCTCTTCAACATATGTTTTAGTGATTGTATTTTACTTGGTTGACCAAAGTAGTGGAGGAAGTTACAACAGGACTTCAATGGGTAGTGAAAAAAATAGACAGGATTGTCAAGTGGTGAAAGCACTTGAATAGTCAGTGTTGTTAAGGTATCTTTTCCTTTGTAAACACATACTACTTATTAACTCCTATAGTATGCACACAACATTGTTGCAATGTACAAATGTATGTAGAGTAGTGCCTCTCATTTAATGTATGGTAAATACTCAAAATGTACAGTAATGTTACATGCAGCACTGTTGAATAGATTAATATTGGTGTGGTTTGGATCCTGTGAGCAAAGAGATCTTTGCCACCAATAAAAGTTGCCAGCTGTGAAACTGATGAGTGCTTGATCCTTTTCATGTGTCATGAAATTGTTCCTTAAACGATAGCAAGTGTCTTGATTGTGGGTATGGTTGCCTTGCTGACTGCTTGATTTGAGTTCAAGGGACAATTAATGTCTCGTGTTACAAGTATGATACTCAACATGATCATACGTGTATGAAAGGTTAGACATCCAGGTAAACAAGATTCAAATATGATTCAGTCTCTACAGCTGGATAAAAAACAGAGATTTACTTCTGGATTCTGGACGTTTCCATTGATATCCATCACTCTTCTTCAGTCGCGTGGCGCAGCGGCGGCATTTGTGCCTCATGACCGAGAGGTTGCGGGTTCGAATCCGACTGCGTGTCACTGATCTTGTGCCCTTGGGAAAGGCACTTTACACTAGCCTGGTATCCAGCCATAATATAGCTCCCGAGTCTCTTCTCTCCTCTTTGCAAAGAGACTCGGGAGCTATATTACGGCTGGATACCAGGCTACTTTACATGGCATTCCTCACTATGCTCAGGTGAAAATGAGTAGCCGGTGCAATGGCCTAGTGGGTAGAGTGTTCGCCTTGCATTCGGAAGGTCGTGAGTTCGATCCCGGCCGAGTCATACCAAAGACTATAAAAAATGGTACATGCTGCTTTCTCTGCTTAGCACTCAGCATTCGGGAAAGAGTATGGAAGTTGAACACACACCACTACCAGTGGACTAGCCCCTTGCTGTAGTGATTGCGTTGTGTGTGGCCCAGGGCTAATGAAACAGAGATGGGCACCGCCCTTGGCCCTTGCAAACATGATTTACATTTGAATTACATTTGCATACTATCATTAGGAATTAGTGAATTAACATGTTCAACCATTTTTCTAGTTAGTTGTACACGTACTGAATTGTTCTGCCAGTTCATTATAGTGACAGTGAAG
>NC_049989.1:8179641-8180793 GCF_000003815.2 Branchiostoma floridae | reverse complement strand
GAAGAAGAGTTAAGTTAAAAGTTGTTTAACTTTTAACTTAACTCTTCTTCAGTGTCACTATAATGAACTGGCAGAACAATTGATGTGCTGTGTACATGATCATATTCATGTCCACAACTGTGATCTTATCTCAGGAACTGTGAGCTGTTTTGTTGATAAAAAAACACAAATGTAACGTTACGTGCAGTGTCTGACATTATGACTTTGTCTTCAAATTTTTCCCTGCCTGCTGTTTGCCCACACTACTTAGTTGCATATCATCTACAACATACTAGGGGGCGCTTCTGCACAGGCAATGATAGAACGAGTGAGTTCCCACTCGTGCAATGGAGTCTCCCCTGGAACAGGTGCTTCATCAATTAGGTTCCGCCCAGCAGGCTCCGTTCTCACTGTGAGAAGGTGCAGCTGATGGGCCACAGGTGATGATTTTTCTCTCAAAAAAGGACCCAACGTCTATCTGCTCCATCATGTTGCCATGGCCCAGTTTTAACCAGCACATTTCATTAGTAACGTTAACGTTAACACAAAAGATATAGAATTCTATAAAAAATGTTTTTCATGATAACGCAAGAAGATGGCTATACATCACTGTACACGTACACGTAACGGTGCTGTAATACACCGTATGACTATGACTATGACACGTAATTGTTATTCTCATATCCTCTTGCCTGGCCCTTTTACTTAGGCCACAGCAAGTAAATTTTATGGATGACATCAGCGCGCGCATTAATTTTCGCCTGATTTCAGAAGGAAAAAAAAAAAAAACAAGAATTTTTTTCTTCTGCAGGTATGGTCAACATGACGATAAAGTACCAAAATAAGCAAGTATATTGTGTTGTAGCCTGGCTATTGATTGTACTTGTAGAAGTGACACTTGCGAGGTACCCATGACTGTAGTTGTAGAATTGAAACTTATTGGATAGTTGTAAAAGTGACACCAATATGGAAGCTATGAGTGTAGTTACCAACTTTGTTGGTGATGCCAGTCTACCACACTAGTCTCACTTTTACCACACCAGTACCACACCAGTCTTAAATACTGGAATACATGCCTTGTTGGCTCTGATACCATGTTTTGTCCCTTTTATTCTTTTTACAAGTCATCACAACCTTTTGAACAATTTTGAAAATGTAGCCATATTATATTTT
>NC_049989.1:8148840-8178168 GCF_000003815.2 Branchiostoma floridae | reverse complement strand
ATGCTCCCTGAACTTTGCTGTTGAATACTAACAAATACATTGTTATTGATACTGGTTGTGAACATATTTGCAAAAAATTCTCTTAGGATTTCTGAGTAATTATGTGTTAAATATGATGAGTAAAAATCATTTTATGAAAATGAAAAATATCTGCAAAATTGTCAAGAATGTTGATAAGAATTTGTCCTTATGGTTAAACTGCCAAACCTGATGATTGATATGATAAAGATATTAATATTCCAAGTGGTACGAAGACTGATGTAACTATGACCCATTAATAATTGATCATATATTATATTAGTGACAGCTGTTTTCCACAGACACATAGAACCGAAGATGTTTTTATAGAGATGATTACAGATCAGGGTAGAATCAAAGTGTAATCTACGGAACGATGTCTCTTCAAACTTTTATGGGGCTGTACATCCCTCCAAATTTGCCCGCAATCCTTCGCCAATTGAGCGGTTTCCAACAAAATGGCCGACTGACGGAATGCATTAGGCATTTTCTGTCCGCTCGAACCTGATTCATGAAAATTTAATGCGTAGAGTGTCCCCGGCTGATGACCGATTTGCACATTTCTAGTCGCAGGGAGACGGTCCAATCTAAGTCGTTGATTGCCGTTGCCATGGCAACAATTGACGTACATGTGGTAGGAGGATTTGATGGCTCCATGCCTCATTTCCCCGACCGTTATTCCTTTGTATTGATTTTTTGCCTACGTGACAAACTATGTTGTGACCTGATCCCTCGTAAATCTGTTTTCTAGCAGATTGGCCCAAAAATACAAAATGTAGGTTTTTGGAGAAAAAAAAATGTGCTGGACACAAATTAATACTAGTAACTTTTGAATCAGAAATCAAACTTTTACTTCTTTCTATAGACTTAAAATCATCATATTCAATTGAATTTGTTGGCCTAGACATTGAATGATTTACAATACAGGTATCCAATCTTTTTCTGTGTCATTGCTCGTCTCCTTGAAAAGAGATTTAAAACTTAATTGTATTTTGCCAATTTGAAACTATTGCATTAAGAAATATTCAGACTTATTGACATCACCTAGTTGTTTTTATCAACTCTTTCTTTTTAGATCATTTTCTGGAAAACAATATTCGGTTGAGTTGTATTTTCTGAACTCTGAATGTAGACTTCAACACATGTGACTGTGCTTTGTGGAATCACTGTGAGTTGATGACTTACAATTAGTAGTAAGGACATCATTAGTGGCTGGCAAAGAAGTCAAGCAGTAATTGTGTTCCACAAATAATGAAAGGGAACTAGGAAAGTGTAATTAGTAAGAAGAGAGCACAGTACACAATTTGTAATCATCTTCCCTGTCCATTTCTTCTTTGTGTAGTTAGGCATGACTTAAGCTTAATCAAATCAGGTCCTGTGATGCTCTTTCCAAATTGTGTATTGACCTACAAAATACTTTAATCAAAAGTGTTATGTCATTTTTGCTTTATTTTTGTAAAAGAGAAGGCATGCTTTCTAGTACTGTAAGGATTGAAGCTTGTTAATGTCATTGATTTTTTGAAAAATATTAGCATTGTACTTGTAGTTTGGTTCTTCACATTTTGTATTAAAAAATGGGTGCAAAATCTCGTACAATACAATTGGCCTGTTGTCAAGGGGAAGAAGAAATGATTTTGTATGGGTCAGTTATTGGATAATTGAAATGCTCTCACTGCCCCCTACTGAAATCCATAAAATTGACTAGATGATTGCATGCTTAACCCATTATTTGCACGGTTGGCGCTGATAACCTGATGTTACCGTAGCTCGATTATTCAATACCAGTGCATTGTCCAGCCAACCAGGACAGATCGCTTTCTGATTGAATTTTCATCGACCTGGAAAAGGCAACAAATTGATATCGGCCAATATTTTGTGACACTTGCTGATACAGTGGTACAGGCCCTGCATAGCAATGAGCATGTTATGAAGTCCTTAGGGATACCATCGATAGGCGAGGGTGCTTGAATAATTCAAAAGCAGACATAACGTTAAAATGGATGTTGCACAGTTAGGCAAGTCAATCACAATGTCTAAAGGTGCAGGTGTACGTTTGAAATCAATGCAATGCGCTCAACATATATATCTATATATATAATATATATAATAGCTAGGTGATTAAATCGAATGACCTGGTAACAGGCCATACAATTCAATCATTGTACATACAATTAGATATTGTATGGAACAATTGTGTAAAATGTATCGTTGTAGAGGGATACAATCTGATAAAAGATAATGTGACAAAAGTGGAATCTTGTGATCATGAATATTTTGATGTACTCAGTAAATACAAAAGTGAAACGCTGTCAGTGATCACTGTCCTCATCGGGCCATTTCTTAAGTTATGTATTAGGAATTACAAGGACAAGTCTCAAAAGTCTGGTGCAGGCTAGGTGCAGGTAGACATCAGAAATACCTGCACAGCTTAACTTTTAACCGCACTAACCTACATATGTAGGTGGTATTTTGAGCCCTGCACAGTAATAATGACCAATAACAATTATTATATTGTTCAAACATAATATTGTATGTTTCCCTGCCATCAGGTGTTCTACGAGATTGGCGCAGTCCGTCCCCTGATCCGAGTGGCCAGCTCCTCCTGTAACCCCACTGCCGTCAGGTTCGCTGTCCAAGCGCTGACCATCATCGGAGAGGAGATCCCGTCCAAACTGTCCTTGTCTGTACCCACCTGGTCAACTGATGACGTCCTCACTTGGCTCAAGCAGATCGGATTTGGTGGATTCAGGTACTTGTAGAATATCTATTATAGTAATTAAGCTACTCTAATCATACTATTTGAAAAAGATTATTGGACATTTTATATAACACTGGTCACCTTTATCCGAGGGTAACCTATATTCGATGTTTGTCAGAAAAAACGTATTTAGGGATATGAAGTCGACAGACGGTGGTTTAAAATCGGAACATTTTTGGAAATATTGCAAATTTGAAACCACAGTCCGCAGACGTACATGTAATACTCCTAAATGTGCTGTTTTTAAAGACAACGGATAAAGGTCACACCACGGATAAAGGCGAACTAGCATTACACATTATTTAAGCATACCATAGTCATGTCCATTTGAAATCTTCCTAAAGCTATATGTAATGGTGATGCTATTTTACAATTCATATAGCATTCTATTTCAGCACTGTGACATGGGACATTTTCTAATGCTTGTTGATTTTGTGACACGTACATGTATCAGGGCTCGAAATTCATTTTGGGAATTAGGTGCACTGGTGCACCTACATGTGTAGCTTAAAAAAACACCAAAAAATTTTTGGGTGCACCACTTAAATTTAAGTAGAATGTTAAACCTAAAACCTAATAACAAAACTTATTTACATATCAAATTCTTAAACAAGTACCTTGACAGACATTCTTATCATCTTTCTAACACTTAGATGTCAAGAATATGATGTATACTTATTATTATTAATAGTCTAGTATACTTTGATATCTTTACATGATTAAACGTAAGAAAATATTTGGGTGCACCCACAGAAAATAAGAATTTCGAGCCCTGTGTATCTAACATCATGTTACATGACCCATTCTTAGATTTGATCTGGGATTTTCCACAAAAGGTTACTATGGGCATTCATGATTATATGAACATTTCAATGACACTAGTGACACCAAGCTTGTAGTACAGTTAAACTTTTAGGCTTCTTCATTCAGACCTTTCCTGTTATAAATCTGATAAAAGGATTGTTTTAATAATTGCTGAAAAAGGTAACAGTATAATGATGGTAACTATTGAACCTCCACAAGCAGGATGCGAAATACTTTTTTCTGCATACCGGCGTTGGTGCAGGTAACATTGAAAATTACCTGCACCGGACATGTTACAAGTTTTACCTGCACCACTCTGAATTTAAGAAGTATGGATCATACTAAAATTGTTCAGGAACCATTGCTTTTTTTTCTTTTATACTTGATAGGTGGTAACAGTCAGTGTAGCTAATAACAATCCATACACAACTGCATCATTGGACATTAATGTATAAAAACCCAGCACATGGACCAATGCAGGTTAGGTGCAGGCAGACACCAACACAACTCCAATTTTACCTGCACTAACCTGCATATGCAGGTGGTATTTTGAGCCCTGACATGAGACCACCTCCATGTTGTTCTCAGGGATGCCTTCAAGGACAGTCAGGTTGACGGAGACCTTCTGTTGCTGCTAACTGATGAACAACTAAGGGATGATATCAGCATGTCCAACAGTCTTATCAGGAAAAGGTACAGAATTCTTAGCTATCATATGACAATGCTAGTCGAAGTCTTAAGTCCTTCCCAAACTAATACATGTAGACTAGGGGTGGATACCGGTACAGAAAATTCAGGTCTAGGTCCGGTTCAGGTCCAGAGGATCAGGTCCTGGTCCGGACCTGAACCTGGACCTGATTCAGTATGTGAAGACTTGTGAATTGACGATATTCAAAACAATGGTTCTGTTCGCTACAAAGAAATCTGTTTTGTGGAGTACTTGACTCCCACCGGCGTTTTAAAATACTACAAGGCTAACTGCCTTTGTACAATTGACTGTAAAATTTGGTAGAAATGACTATAGACCCTAGTCTACTTCGCTCTTGTTATTTTCCTCAACTGGTAAGCCCAAAAATTTGTGAATGTCTGATCATATACATCTATTCCTTTTCCAATAGGTCCAACATCCGGTCCACCGAATTGTTTAGGTCCGTTTTTTCTGGACCGGTCCAATAAGAAAAACGGTTTTGTACCGGTACACCGTATCGGTACCCACCCCTAATGTAGACCAGCACCCATCTCTTATTCTATAGCCACATGAAGTTACACAGCTGTACACACATGAACGCACACACACACACACACACACAGATAAGGGAAGAAGAAGTTTATTTGCAAGTTCATGCCCAGGGCTAATTGCAAGTGCATGGTATAAACATAGGAGATATGCAAGTGACAATGAACAGTTATAAACAATATTCTACTCTAGACTAATACTAGTGTTGGCTAAACAGGTTGGGTTTGACTTCTTGACCAGAAGTTAATAACAGGGGACTTGTGTGTGTTCAACTTTTATACTCTTTCCCACAAATGCATAGTGCTAAATATACATAATTTTAGATATAAGCAGAGAAGCACAATGATAATGTATGTCATGTACCATCTGGAACTCAAGCTGTAATTTTGGTTGAGGGTGATAGATGGCGCTTCAGTACCATGTAGGTGCAAGACACATTCAAGCAAACCACACACCAACTTTAGTCATTTGAAAGACATGCAAACTTTCTGGGCTTCATCATGTGTTTTATTTTTACCTGAGTACTGATGTGGTTGGTAATAGTACTTTAATTTGTTGCAGTGAAAACTTGTGTTGCTCTAATTTGCTTCTAACTTATGCCTTTGTGTAAGGAAAACATATTTCACGTCTTTATGAGTAACTATACAGCTGTAGTTCAGATAACATCTCAGGTAAGTCACTGGAAAATTGCAAGCATTCTGCTCATTCGTTACAGTACATAGCTGCATTTTGACTCTACTGTTCTGCATCTAACAAAATGCTCAAGTGTCAAACCCAACTACACTTAAAAGAAACCTACTGGCAATAAAATAGCCATTATAGAATACAGCTGTCTTGGGAGGAACTTTTTAACACTCCTATCCCATGGAGACAAGTTTACAGCTTACCTTACAAGCTCTCAATTGATACAATCATATACAAGGATGTTTCAGTTTAAGATGCTTTTTAAATTCTTAACAGTAAATAAAACACTATACACCTGGGGTCTGATAGACTCCCCACTATGTAGTCTGTGTCAGGGAGAGGAGGAAACAATTATACACTTATTTTGGGATTGTAGAATTGTAGCTAATTTCTGGGCTGAAGTGGAGGATTGGTTTTTCAACTTGACAAATACAAATTTACATATGAATGCTTTCAATACTGTCCTTGGTGATCTAAGCGACCGATGCCCAGTTTTGTCAAATCTTATTATTCTCTTAGGTAAATGTTATATATTTAGGTACCGCAGAAAACGTGTTGATTTATCTGGTTTTATTTCATTTGTTTCCTATTTTCAAAAATTAGAATTCATTATTGCTCAAAGACAAAATAAGATTCAGAAACACATTGGGAAGTGGGGTAAATTACATATTGTTCTATCTAGTTAATTTCCATTATTTTCCTGTATAATGAGAAGGGTTCTCACGGCATTTTATGATCATACTCTCTTGTTCTTGGATTTTAAGTTTCAGTTTTGTTGTTACACATGTGCATTTACTTTCTGTATGTTTGCCATGATTTTCTTTCTGTAAAATTATTTTGTTTATAAACAATAAAAAGACTGATATGTAAAAAAAAGAAATAAAATAGCCATTTCATTGAGAAGAGTAGGGGTAACCCGGCCAGTGTGCTTACATGTAAATGGAAATGCAAGCAATGGCAAGGTTCCATTACATGACTGCATGGCTGTCCAAAAAGCCATTTCTATGTTACTACAGAGACCAATATATAAGTAAGTGATGATTAATTTCAAGACTTGAGATATAGGGCTTACTTTAGAGTTGCGTTGTGCAGTAGAGGGCACAAAAATGGGAATACAATCTTAGTGCCACTTAAATTCCTTGAAAATCCTTCTTTTCCTTGAAATTTGCCCAATCTGGAGACGTTTTGAGTTTGAAAGGACAGGTAGGGTCTAAGTTCTCTTGTTCAGCAGTTTAGTTGGTTTAGTTTAGTTGTTGGGTGCTACTGAATTGGGAGGGAACTAGGCTCATCAAAGGTGCGGTTTCTTTCAAATAGCGAGCTTTTCTCGGAGAATGAGCTGAACAACCCTGTTTTATTTGATGAATGGTTAAAATAAACTAGACCCAAGTGACTTTCAGGTGGAGAAGAATTTTTAAGGTTGAATTATGGGTCAGACTCTTCATTCAGTGTATTTTAACATGCTTTCCTATGGACACAGTGAGCCCTACATTGTTGTAACTTCAATGTCTGCCCTGTACTGTATACAATGTATGTTGTAGTAAAACATGTCACTGCTCTTGCTGTGATATCAATCATCGTGGTCTATTCTATACTAAGTGAAACTTAAATCGGTTCCTGTCTTTTTTACTTTGAAGCCCATTTCCTATTAAAAACCTTATTTGCCCTGTTGCTATATCATGTAATTATATAATAGGATATTCTACTTTAGGACCTATGGCCCAAATCTAATTTTGTTTCAAATACGTTATATCCTAATAGCCTCTGTTACCTTGTCCCTGCATCTTAAAATAGCATAACCCAATTGTTACACAATTCCGAGTTTTTTTCACAGAGCCGGGACTAACCGTACTAGTATTGTGAACTGGATTTTCCCCAACGTTTTTACACTAATTAATGTATAATGTAATGTCATATCTGAACGTCTGTATACTGTTCTTTTTTCTTTACTTTGGGCCTTGGGTCTGATTAAGAAATAATAAAATGAATAGTGGCAGAAGGGGAGGGATGCATGGGCTCTGCCCTCCAATACCATTATATGTGTCCAAAACAGTGTAAAAAAAAAGTGTAAAAAAGGCTATGGAACTTTGTTATCTTTACATTAGATCTGAATTCCTCAGAGAAAACACAGTATCAGACTGGTTGAGAGGAAACCTATCAGTCCTAAGAGACCTTTGCAGCCAATTGTACATCTGACCTTGGAAAATCCATCCATGCCATTTCCTGTGGAACAGCTCTAGGGAGTAATGTTATTCTTAGGTATATCAGTCTAGCATCCATCCTCTTCAAGTTCGCCCCTCTGATAATGATCGCAGACGTCTGGCTTGACAACCGTCCATCCCCATTCAAACATGTGGTCATCATATCATCTATTCATTAGTCAGTTCAGGCTGAACAATAGATCTCAATGCAGGGGCATCCTATATAGTCTGCTCCTCTTGATGTTATCGCTTGTCTAGTCTGACAGCCGCCTGACCATTCAAACTTGTGGCCCCTATTGCATTAATCAGTTGCACAGCACCACAGAAGAGCTAAATTTGCTGTTTTCATGTTCAAGGCTCTCAACGGTATGTTTCCTCCACACATTTCCCAACTCTTCACTACATCTGCTGACACACACTCTCACCACACCCGGCACAGTACACAGGGGGGGCTTCAACTACCAAAAACACGGTTACAATACAAGAAGAAGTCTCTCTCGTTTTCTGGTGCAGCTTTGTGGAACTCGCTACCTGCACACTTAAGAACAGCATCATCTATCTCCACTTTCAAAACCATCTACACAGCAGAATACCACATGGTTTAATATGCAATCTGTCATGCCTTTTTTTATGTTCACATTGGTATGCAAATTCCCATTACCTAATTGATTTCATTTATGATTTCTGAGTTATATTAGGATTAATGTTGTACAATTGACTTGCCTTATTTTGTCTTAGTTGAATTACGTTATTATTTGCCAATTCTTGCTGTGTCACCATTTATTTGATTTTATATTGTTATCGTTTACTGTTATGTATGTACGGGGTTTCCCCCCAGGGATCTTTGAAAAACGCCAGCCAGGCGACATGTACCCCTGGATAAATAAAAATAAACAAACAAACAAACAAACAGTTCAGGTATGCTCAATATATCCATAATACAGGTTTGGACAAGTCCAATAGTCCGATTGTCCCTGGCAAGTGAAAGCGACGATAGGGCAAGCTTATGTCCTTCCCCACTTGTCCAATTGAAGTAAGATTTTTCCAGGAGTGTGACCCCTTGCAAGAAAATTCCTACCGGTTGCATGTGCTGACGTTTTTGTTGTTGTTTTTCCCTGGTTCACTGCCAGCTATTGCCACCAAAGAGGGAAAAAAAGCTCCAAAATTGTTCCAAAATACATGAACTCTAACTTATACTAGTATAATTTTTTGTGTAATTATGTTTATAAACATCCTTTATCCCCTCAACTTTGAAATTTCGGGCAAGGGAGAAGTTGGCTTGGACAAGTTGATGTTTTTTTTTGGTACATTTGTACTTGCCCAATGTGACAAGTGAATTTTAGAAAACTTGTCCAATCCTGCAATAGATCCACAATTCAATCCTGTAGAACATATGATATTTTTGAAGTACTTGAAAATGAAATAGCTAAGCAAATCTATGGTGAGGTGATAGTAGGGGGAGACTTGAACGCATTATGTGGGTGACCTGAAAGATTACATCATAGACGATGATCCACAGTCATGCACTCCCAGAGGATTATGATACAGATCACCCATTCCCATGCAATAAGAAGAATACAGGCAATCCCACCCCCTTTGGCAAATGTTTTAAATAGATCTTTGCGTAAATAGTAAACTAAGAATTTTAAACTGTAGAATGCTCAGGGATCTAAAAGGAAAAGTATTGGTTTGGTTATTCAGCCAAACGGTTCCAGTGTAGTAGATTATCCTAGCAAACGAAACTATCTCTGAGTCAGTATATACTCCAAAACACCCCATTCTTCCACGTCCACCCGTTAAACATACTGATCACTGCAAACTTTCACTTAGTATACACTGGAGGGTAGTTCAAATCCATTACCTTACAAAGTTAAAATGTGCCTCACATGTCCTTAAATGTCCTTTAACAATTTAAGCTTTTCAATCTATTCATTTCTTCCAGTTATTTTCCCCAACAACGGTGCTCGAGTCATATTATGCCCCGATACACTAAGGTGGCGCCAAAGATGATCCAAACAACTACAGAGGGATTTCTGTCACCAGCTGTCTGGCTAAATTGTTCACAGCAATCCTAGACACCCGCCTCACAAACTTTTTAGATGAACACTCTCTTATATTCATTAACCAGGCAGAGTACGGAAAAAAGCTTTGGGACAAATGACAATATCTTTGTCATTGAATCAATAATTTCTAAGTACAACACTAATTATATAGCAAATGCCTTAAGGTTTATGCTTGTTTTGTTGACTTTAAAAAGGTTTTTGATTGTGTATGGCTTGAAGCCTATAATGTAAACTAAAAAGAACAGCTGGGGGTAATTTCAACAATCTTAAATGTCCATGTATTCCAAACCACAAACATACATTAAAACTACTCTCCAAGCAGAGGTCAGTGGGAAAAATTGTGACCGTCTTTTCCTTTCATAATTTTTTTTTTCGACCGATGTTCCCACCAACCAAGCAGAGGTTGGCGGGAAAAATCGTGGCCGCCTTTAGTACATTAAAACCTCCTCAGGTCTAACACCACCCTTCATTACAGACAAGGGGGTTAGGCAGGGCTGTAACTTGAGCCCCACACTCCTCAGGCTTTTCATAAACAAGTTAGTTTAAATGTTAGAATATAGCCCAGAATATAGCCCTCCTTCATGGCCCTCCTTTTCTACATAGTATTACATGTAATGTATTTGTTTCTTGCTTACTCTATGCAGACAATGTTGTCATGTTTTCGGAAACCAAAAAAGGTCTACAATCATTATGTGCGCTGGACAAATCTCAACATATCTTATACGCAATGAAAATTGCAAGTTGATATAATAAAGAAAACAAAGGTTTAGATTATTAATAAAACAGGACGCACATATAGAAAGCTAAAATTTCTGCCCAGCTCTGAAAATGTAGAAATCGCATACTGCTATTTACAGTGTAGGTTTGCAACTATCCTCATCTGGCAGTTACTTGTTAGCAAAGCAGCAGCTCACTCTGGAAGCATGCAAAGCAGTTTTTAGTATCAAACCCATTATCTGCTCGCAAATATCCATAAAAGCTTTATTATGGATTTTTGCATTAAATCAATCATGCTCTACGGATGCGAAATATGAGGAAAGGATTACTCAAATGCCAACTGTCTGATCGAAAATGTCCACATGTCGATTTGTCTTGTCAAATACTGGTTAAGGCTTAGACAACTGGATGCTGATATATGTCCCTTCGCCTTCGGCTTCAAGCTGACGCATTATTATCTCAAAAGCATATGCTTACGCATAACCAAAAGTCTGTTACATCACATAAAAGACATACTTGACCATAGTGGATTTTTCTTTATCTGCCATAACGACGGCCTTGATCTCAATAGTCAACATATGTTTGGAGCCTCTTTTTTTAGTCCCATTGACCTATTTCAATATTTGATAAATACTCACTTGATCAATATCTAATATAGTTAGCATTGATTCGTCTCACCAAAAGTGTGCCCCCTATATAGTGAGTTCCTGTTGTCGCAATATAACATTACATTATGGTATTGGCCCCACGGTCACTGAGTTTTTAGAATTTCCTGTTCAACAGAAGTTTTTGTCACAGGCCTTAAGTTACCCGAGCGCAGGCAGTCGAAGCCTTTGTCCTCTTGATCACTGTGCAATTTTCTAGCAATCAGCCAATGTTCACAAGTCACTGAGCCCAGTGAAATGTAGCAGCATGATTTCATGCAAAAAATATGCTCAACTTGTGGACGATGTTGAAATGTGGCAACCTTCTGATGCTCAACAAATTCAGCCAATTGTCAGCCAGCTTAAGCACAGTTGGAGGCGTCAGTCCAGTCCAAAAAAAGAATGTCAAAAGACGCCAAATCACCCACCTGGCGGGAACACAGATTTACGGGATTTAAATGCTAAGCTTTGGTGACCCTCAGCGGAACTGGAGAGGGCTGTTCCCCACTGATAGTGCCTGTATTTACACCTAAATTGACACTAAATTGTGCCACCTCCGACACCACATGGGAAAATCTCCAGAACTTAATGGATCAATTCTCAAGTGCTTGCAGATATAGAGGTAACCTTAAGCAACAACTCACTTAAAGGAGGCTGCTGAACACTATCTTCTTTTAATTATTAAGTTTAATTTTTGATTGCTGTTCCCTAATTCTTAAGTTGCTGTATAGGTATACTATAATTGATTGACATCTACATTGTATATCCTATGATAGAAGATAGATTTTTAGACGATTTCTTTGTTGCACCAGTGTCTACATCTGCATGCAGTTTCTACAGGTCCACCAGTGTGTTCTATCATATGACGTAGCATGAGCTTTGAAGGTACACAGCTGCAGCTATATGTCCTTTCCAGTCCTCCATATCTAATGATTACTAACTTACTGTTTTTTATGTAGGGGGCCTTTGTGATTGAAATTGCCATATTTGGTGACCACACATACATGTACACACAGTTGACACAGATCCTAATAAAACTTTCTGGGGACAAATTAGTAGCCATAATTGGATATTCTCACAGAATAAATTTTATTACCCAATCTATTTTTCAATCAACCAATTACACTTTTCAAATAAAATGACTTGCATAAAGGAAGGTGCCCTACGATGGCATGCTTTGTCACACGCTAGAACTCATGGCGCTCCATTGCTAGTTGCAGAGAGTGGTCAGGTTTTGATAAATAAATCTTTAACCTCATTCATCTGAAGAACATACTTGGATAAGAAATGCATTCATGCGGTTCATGAACCCTTCGTGCTGTGCCTTATAAGCAGCAAACAAGTTGTGAGATGTTTTCGTGTATGTGTACCTTCCGATTTGTGCTACACTAGACAGTGTGCCGTAAACTAAATGGTACACTTTTTAAATTTTGCTCTCTTCAGAACTTAGTGATGAATCTAAGTACATGTACACAGAAATAAGGATTAAATTCTATGATATTTTAGCTTTCTTTTGACAATAAGATTGTGACTGTATATACCTCTCACCTCATTGTAAGTGTCACAAATCATTCTCTCGTCTGCGACCTTCACGACAACAACAAGCGTACTTATTCTTAACTAGAGTTCCACGTTATGTAGAATGATGTCTGTGGACAGATGCGTTACTCATTTCATTTTCTTTATAATTATATGCTTGGAGTTGGTTTATAAAATTTTGGCATTGATTATGCAAATTAGATCCCAAGTTACAATTAATTGATATCAAATTGTATCAAGCATTACTTAAGCTATCAGCATACCAAAAATCATGATGATCCTTTGATCCATTCTTGATTTTTTCTCTTTCAAAGTCTTTAAATACACCTCTTACTGTTTTCCCTCTTTCTCAGTTACATATGTGACAACTTTGATGAAAGTACTATAATGGAATGCAGTGGATTTATGAACTTTTCCTAATCAATGATGCAACTTAGCTGTTAACTTGCATAATAAGTATCACATTATATAAGTCTTCACTTAGGCTATCTACATGCCAAAAATCATGACGGTCCGTCAACACGTTCACATTTTCTCATTAATTATGCAAATGAGATCATCATTTGCATGAAAAATATGTATTGACATTTCTCTCTTTCTCAGCTACATATGTGACAAGTTTTAAAGTCCTATCATGGAATGTAGTGAATTTATAAAATATCCTCATTAATTATGCAAATTAGTTGTTGATTTGCATAATTGGTATCTCATTATGTAGGCCTTCACTTACGCTACGTACATACCAAAAAACATGATGATCCGTCAACATTTTTATATTTTCTCATTAATTATGCAAATGAGGCCATCATTTGCATAATTGATATCTATCGACATTTCTCTCCTTCCCAGCTACATATGTGACAAGTTTTAAAGTCCTATCATGGAATGCAGTGGATTTATAAATTTTCCTCATTAATTATGCAAATTAGCTGTTGGTTTGCATAATTAGTATACCATTATGTAAGTCATCACTCATTCTGTCTACATACCAAAAATCATGACGATCCGTCAACACGTTGCAGAGTTATTCTCGTCCAAAGTTTGAAAGGAAACCGGCGCCTGCAGTTCCATAAAAGCCGCTAGGGGGCCCAAACTCACAGCACTTACTCTCTGCCTCAAGGGCTATCCACCGCTTAAAAATTATGATCACAGCATGTCCAGAACACGAGATATCAAAAATTGATGTTCTGCTGCAGTACCTTAGCAAGCCGCTAGGGGGCCCATTATCGAACTTGACCTTCGTTTTCCCGACCCCTACCCACCTACCAAATATTATCGGGATCCATCCAAGACTTCTTGAGTTACGCTGTTAACAGACAGACACACAGACACACAGACACACAGACTCACAAGCCCAAAACATAACCTTAGCCATTCTGGCAAAGGTAATAATAAGATTATCAAAAAATCTGTGCCATCCTAGGGCATGTATCATCTTAGGGCACCCCCGTTAGATACTGATGATAAAGAGAGATATTAGTTGCAGGTTTTTCCTTAACAATGCTAAGCACATATATATTGTTGTCAGTCTACCTACTTAGCTTGAAACTTAGTATACAAATCATTCCAAAGATGTTGCCTTCAGTTGGCACAATTCCCAACTGTTTTTCTTATACATTTGTATTGCCTTTTAAAGTTTTAGACCTGGTTGTGTTGTGAATGATTTTGTATGGTTGGAATCAGTTTTATCATGATTTATGTTTATTTCAGTTCTATGTAATTTGAATTTATCACATTGTGAAAAGGAGGACAAAACAGGTGTGTGAAATTGATGTAAAAAGTAGTAGAAGGAACTTTTTGAAAATGCATCAGAAATCTACGGTAACCAACCATTCAACGTCAGAGTTTAATCCACTTTTCAGGTTTCTAAGAGAACTCGTGGAGCTGAAGACCAGTGCAGACTACTCTAGTTGTGACTCGACCAAGCTCCGACGTTGGCTGAGGAGGGTGGGGCCCGAGTACATGCAGTACACCTATCACATGGTGCATTGTGGGATTGATCGAACCACGCTGGAGTGGCTCACAGAAGACCACCTACTAGAGGATTGTGGGATAGTCAACGGTGTTCATCGCATGAAAATTCAAAATGCCATAAAAGGTATGATAATATCATGGTACTGTAGAACTGTGTAGCGATGCTTAAATGTCACTGCTAAAATTGGTATACATCTTTCGTGACAAGCCAATCGTGGTCAAGTTCAAATATTCATCTGTAATTGCTATGTTTTGACAGCTTTTCCATGATCAAATGCTGAAAAATTAATGACGTTTTTGTTCACATTTCAAGTGAAAGAAAGCTTTGCTGACATAAGGTCTACTTTTGAAATTAACTGTTGACGATTTCATCTTTCTGTCATTTCAAGATGTCATATTTCGATGTAGCTGCATATTATATTGGCAGCTATTATGTGAGCCAGCAGCTCTTCCAATTATGCGTATATCTACAATTGATTTATTATGTTTTGGGTTTTTTTTAGGTCAAAATGTATGACTGTGTAATCTTTGTTGAAGAATGCATTAGAATTGTACAAATTATTTCCTATCAAGAACATATTTTATAGCTGCATTGAATGCATTGGCAGAAACTTTCTTGTCATTATCAGATGATTTTCAATTGATCTTTTTTCAATTCTTTTGTTTATCATGTTTAAAAATATGTAATATGTATAATAGTTGATTTCTTTTGTTTTCTCAGCTGGATCTCGTAAGTTATGATTTTGTTTAACATTTGTTGTTTTTTCTGATCAATTTGTTAATTTTGATGACATTTGTACTTTTTTTCAATGATTTTTTATATCAATTTCACTTCGCGTTTTACAATTCAATAAATTTTGCAATAAATTATAAATGGTTGAAACATTTTTGTCAAATGTCCACAGGTTTGTTCCCGCTGTCCTCAGAGACATCCAGCCCATCAAAGGAGAACATTGCACCCAAACTAGATGTTTTCATAAGCTACAGAAGGGCGACTGGGTCACAATTAGCAAGGTACATGTATCTCCCTTTTGTCACTTCATATCAAGAGAGTTCTATTTTTCGCCTGGGAAACCATTTCTGGGAAACCATTACAGTACGGTAACTCACTGAGACCTGCAAAGCCTGGAAACATCTGATGCAGTTGCAAGGCATTGAAGTTAAATTTTGTAATGGGAAACCCTAACAGTACAGTACAACTCATTGAGTTACTCATAAAACTCATACTCATAAAACAAGCTATAGGATGGAACTCAGAATAAGTGAACAAAGGCTGACCATATTCGGTTGCAAAGCATTAGAGTTAGGGGATCCTGGCAGTACGGTAACTCACCAAGACACACCGTGAGGGAACATCAAAATAAAATGAATACAAGCGTTTGCAGAACTCAACCTTCGTGAAATGGGTGAGGGTGTGGTGGTTTGAGGGTGTTTTTTTTATAGACATCTCAGGGGCTAGCCTAACAGTATATGATACGTCCGATTGGCAAAATTGTCCGGAATTCTACAGGATTTTTTCCGAGCCTATGTAGTTGCTTTGGAGTGGAATAATTTGGTTCACAGATTGTCATGGTATTTGGAATGCAGATAGTTTTTGTCATGGACTGTGAGCGAGCGAATGAGTGAGATAGCTCTGGAGATGCCTTACATACTCAAATTTTATCATACAAATTAGGGGCTAATTTGCATAGGTTATGAGGACAGTTTATAAGCCTACTTCATTTCATATTAGCAGATACTCAAACATAAGACACATGTAACTAACAAAGAGAGAAATACTAGCCTAACTGAGTAGTGTACTAGTATGTCCGATTGGGCCACAGCAAGTAAATTTTATGGATGACATCCGCGAGTGCATTAAATTTCGCCTGATTTCAGAAAAAAAAACAAGAATTTTTTCTTCTGCAGGGACCGTCAACATGACGATAAAGTACCATAATTAGCAAATATGTTGTGTTGTAGCCTAATGATTGTACTTGTACAAGTGACACTTGCGAGGTACCCAGGACTGTAGTTGTAGAAATAAAATTTATTGGATATACAGGGTATGGAAGCTATGAGTGTGCTTACCAAATTTGTTGATGATGCCAGTCTACGACACTAGTGTCACTTTTACCATACCAGTGCATGTCTTAAAAACAGGAATGAATGCCTTGTTGGCTCTGATGCCATGTTTTGTCCCTTTCATTCTTTTTACAACAGTCATCAGAACTTTATGGTGCCAGTATTTTTGAAAATGTAGCTGTCTTGTTTTTTTTTCACCTATCTTGTTTTTTTTTCACCCTATCGCACTTTTTTTGCAGTCTGCAGAGGATGTCATCCATAAAATTTACTTGCTGTGGCCTTTGTAAAAATTCCCGGAATTTACACCAAGTCTTACGCGCGTGCGCAATTGCATCATCCCTTTGGAGGGTAATAACATGGGAAGGGTTGACGGATCGTCGTGATTTTTGATCTCTAGATAACTTGGGGGATGCCTTCTATAATCAAGTTCTATCAATGCAAACCAGGGGCTAGTTTGCACAATTAATTAATCCGCAGCATTTCATAACAGGACAGTCAAACGTACATGTATTACATTTTGTAACTGAAAAAAAGATATTTATAGATATTAAATATGCACATTGCTGCCTAGCTCCGCAATTTAGTACGTTCTATACTTCCAATGTGTATAATGGACTATCGAGATAAAACAAATATTGACGACTTGATACATTGCATGGACCTTTCCACAAAGTAATAATAGTTTTTTGTACAACCCCCTTTACGTATAATATACGACTCCTGCGGTAGAGATCATTATTGCCGACTTGTTGCTTGCAACAATGATGATGTAACATTCTTTGTTTCACAATGCAGTCCACTACATTGTGTATCCCATATGTCTAATGTACAGTCCCTATAAACAATCATATCAATGACTACAAGTTACTGTGAAAAACACTTAACCCTGCTCCACTTCGTACATAAACTTTACGTAACTTTGTCCAGCAATGTATTGTACCGGTAGTAACTGTTACGTGTATAGACCCTTTTAAAACGTATGATATACGCCCCTGTATACAATATCATCATTACCCTTATTCTTGGTCTACAGATTATCAAATCTTATGGGATACATGTACACCCCATCATGTATAATGTACTATCCCTATAAACCATTTTCTTGTAGTCTTCGATACAAACGTCTGTCGCAACTATGACCTTGGGGGTCACTTCCTGTGGGGTCGGGTAGGTCCATGCACAACTGCATGACGTAACAACCAACATATAACCATTGCAGTCGGCTTGGGCATGAGCATTACGTCAGTACCCAAATATAGAACCATTACGCCATTACACCCAAATATAGCCACACTGGTTTACTGCCGGACCTATTTTCCAACTACAAACATCCCCGGCAAAACCGTCAAAAGCCACTAAACGATAAAACGCCACGTACGTTTCTTCACTGTCTCAAGAGTTACCCACATACCAAATATCAGATCAATCTGTCATGCCGTTCATGAGATTTTCTGTCCACAGACACGTACCCTACAACGGTTTGCACACATACCTATTGCATTCTGCTAATTACCTCCTAATTTGCATAATAATCATACAATTATGTACATCACTACCTAAGCTATCTGCATACCTACAGTCATTCCGATCCATCGACCCCTGCTTCCATAATTCCTTCTCAAAACCTAACACAAGAATGACTTTCACCGCCCCAGCAAAACCCCAAAGTGGCCAAAACTTACACACCTTACTATTCATTTATACAGCTACTTACCACTTAAAAATCATCACCCAAACATGTCCCGAAAAAAAAAAATCAAAACCGGAAGTTCTGCTGCAGTACAATAACACTCCGCTAGAGCGCCCTGCCGTAACGCAATTCCTACCATTCCTTCGTCATGTCTAACCCTACCCACATACCAAATATCAAAACAATCCATCCATGCCTTCCCCAGTTATCAGGCTGACAAACGTCCCTCTCACAAAAAAAACAGCACTCAAAACAAACCCTTCGTTTCACGAAGGGAACAAAGTTTGACCATCTAAGCTCTAACTAAAACTTACTAGGCTCAATGATTTTTACTCTGTGACAGGAGGGTAACCTTCATCAACAGAGTATTGTTGTTGTTGGTGGTGGATGTGATGAGTGTTTGCATCTAATTTTTTTATTCTGTAGTAATTTTCTATGTTCTGTTTGCTGCATTCGTATGTAGTTGGCATATTTTTTTGTGGTAGCTGTTATTATAGTAATTTTAGAAATCACCCCAGGGCCTACATCCTTTGGTATTGCATGGTCCAGGTGTGCGTTATCTCGGCGAGTTAGACCTTGCGGAAATTGGATATTGGCAAGCAGATGTTGCATGATGTGAGATTGTCCATATCATTGGCATAAGATACATGTACATTGTTGCAACTGATGTGTCGGAAACCTTAAATACGACACAAAGTATGTTACCTACGGTCACTTGCTAACTTTTGACCATTTAAGCTCTATGGCACTTAGGTTCAATGATCAATAATGCTTTTGTACATACAAACTTGTGAACATATAAGATGTACATGTATGGCACTTAGGCTCAACGATTTCCAAAGCTTTTGTACAAACATGACTCAGAGCAATAACCTCTGTGGCACATATATGGCATCAACTTACAGTGATTGAATGGAGAGAAGAGATAACATCCATTACCATAATACCACCACATTTACGGCAATTTCTCTTGCGACACTAATTTGACAAATGATGTAGGCCTCATTTTCTCCAGATACATATTGCTGTCACAGCTTACCTATGCCTCTTCTTCTGTGTATCCTTTTTGTCTCTCTTGTGATGCTAAAACGTAATATCGTAATTGTACCACTCTGGGGAATTGCACGGAAAAGGGGCGCGTGGTAGGGAGGGCTTCATAATACTGTCAGGAAGAAACGCTGCACGATTAACTGCCACCATGTACCTTTATACATCCTCTGTTGTTCTTTCCTTCCCTGTTAGTAATTGCACAAAACAAAAACCTGCATGAGCATACAAAAAGTAATGATAAAACAGATGTATATTGTCAAGAATTTTCATTTAATTTTGGTCCGTCACAACCGCTATGACGTAAAACTTTACCGCTAGCACGTAGATATAAAAATGGTGGGAAAATGGTGGCGTACGTTCAATTTGGCCCATTCACCCATAGATCCGCGCTATTATGAAACGGTTCTTCACACTTTTGCACAAGTTGTAGGTCACCAACAGAAATTCAAGATTGCTGTTGAATCATGCTCGTCTTGTGCCGTCAGCACAGTCAGGTGATTATTATCTACAAATCTGGTGATGAACTTCACAGTGTGTTCGTCCCACGATGAGCTCACCTGCCCCAAAAAGGAACTGAAAACTTTTGGTCTTGTTGTCTTCAAATGCATTGTTATCAAAGCCTTTTTAAAAATGTGTTGAACACGTGGATGTCCGAGGTGTGCATACCTCGGGAATAACTGTAGATGCACCACTAGATCTCCTTAAATTCATTGCAGATTTATTTGGCAGTATTATGATAAGTGGCGGTATTATGATAATGACTGTTACTGTTTGATTATGAACTTCCTGAATATTGCACATTAAAATAACTAGTTTATTTTCAATTGGGGGATTATTTGCAATAATGATTGATTGATGACTCTTTCTAATCATTCAGTCTGAAAAAAATAAAGTTCAGAGGTTCTCTCTGTTAATGCCAGTTCACCTTTATCTGTAGAGTAACCTATATAGTATTAAAATCTATTTTAAGACTTTCGTCTGGTACTTAGGGATATCATTTCAATGGATAGTCGGGTTTCAATTGCAGTTTGAAACCACAGATCGACTGACTTGATATCTCCTATATATATATTACACTAACTGCCATGTTTTTAAATAGAATACATGTAGGTAACCATACGGTTATGTGCTTATAATGTAACTGATTTTTTTCCCTTCACGTTTTTTAACAATCGGTAGCTTGTTGAAGGTCCACCTTCAGCTAAGAGGGTTCAATGTCTTCATTGATGTTGAGAAGCTGGAAGCAGGAAAGTTTGACAACAAGCTTCTGGAGAATGTCAAGAAAGCCAAGAACTTCATCCTTGTACTGACACCAGATGCCCTTGATCGATGCATCACGGACACAGAAGGAAAGGACTGGGTGAGAAAGGTGAGATGAAACTGTGATTGACAGTTGTCTGTTTGTACCTGATAAGCTATGAATGCATGCTCATTGGCAATTTTTATGTTTGGGGCAACCATTCTTTACCTGGGTTAACCGTCCGGAAAGTAGTTCGCTCTGGTGTTTATTATACATATATATGTTATATTATACAGAAGTGACTGTATATGCAGTGTGTAATAAATGTCAAAGTGAGAAGTGACTGTATATATATAATATTATACAATCACTTCTCACTTTGTGACTGTATATAATTATATACAGTCACTTCTCACTTTGACATTTACTTTAACGCCTGAAATTGTCCAAATTTTGGACAAGGTCACTGATTGGTCCCTACACATGAGCGAATTAGGACTGGGTTCAAGCGCTCATTCGAACAGGCATTCCAACACCCGAAAAACCCTCTGTCCGCTTGCAGGAGGGCCTGTTGTCATTGATCGGTCTAGAACCGAGTCCTTAATTTACTCTGATTAACTGACATTACCACCAAAAGGTTTGAATTGTGCAGTTCTCCAGACGGGTAGCAGAAGCAAACATACTGAGCGAACTACTAGTACCCAGATGGTACCCAGGGTAACCATCCTTGAACAAGCTTTTCCTTCTGTTGGCATAGTTATTTTGTAAGTGTCTGAAAAATGTATGTCAATTGAAATACAAGATATACACATGGTTACAGGTAAGTACAATCATGTAACTCATTTTGCCCACAAAGTCTTACTTTCCAATTACAATTCAGAAATGTTCCTTAGAAAGTCTTTGTTTGTTTGTTTGAACCTTTGTTTATTCATGAGAAGCTCAAATCGGCCAGCAGGCCGCTTTTCATTGAGGTCATGAGGGAGGTCAGGGTCATATAAAATATAGTACAGATACAGATTACATTGAGTACTATTAGATTCATCAACCTATATCACTACACATACATTGTACAAAACATATAGTGGTGCAGATGGATCAGTGTTCATAGTCCGTGTCCGTTCATTTTGGTCAATTACTTTTACTTCAAGAGTCTCTTAAAGCTGGTCAGATTTGGAGCCGTACGTGTGTCTGGTGGTAGGTTGTTCCAGACATAGGGGCCACGGTAGGCTATTGATCTTCTGAAGGTCTCTCGATTCGGTTTTGGGACAACCAGTTGACTACTTGTGCTTTGTCTGGTTGTCCGTGTACTCTGGTCCCTGCAGTACACAAACATCTGATGCATGTAGGGTGGTAGTTTGCTGTTTAGGGCCTTGTAGACTAGCACGGCATTGCTGTACTGGTGTGTTGCTTTAATGTCTAATGTTCTAGCTTGCCATCATACATGAATAAGCTCTACCAGATGATTACAAACTCTACATCCGCTCAACAATCACTGATAACAGGAAGTTAAAATCCTTTTGAAAAGCTTTGCAAGTCATCCATACCTTTTAATTTAAAAAGGGTTATAGCAGGCTTTGATTTTGTAACTACAAAAGGATGTTACAAGGGATCTGTGACCATTGCAAATGCCAAATCTAGTAGGACCACTCTCATAAGCCTTCTCAAATGGTAGGATTGCTTTCAAATTCATTTGATTACCAGGAATTGAAACGAACATACAGGTGAAATGTTCTTTGAAAGCCACTGTGTTATTTGAGTTATAATATAAAAACTAGTAATTATCAATAGCTAATATGAGTGTGACATACTTTTACATTTCTGAAATCATACTGCAACATTGTTGCTTTCCAAAGGGCAAAATCTTTCCCTTAGAACCTACAGGTGTTGAACATGTACATTGTATTGTATGGAACACAGACCAGGGATGGGTAACGCTAGTTCACCTTTATCTGTAGGGTAACCTTTATCCATTCTTTTTTAAGAACAAATTTATGGTTATCAAGTTGACAGATGGTGGTTTTAAACTGCAATACTTTGAAGACAATTTGAAACTACCGTCCATCGACTTGATATCCCTGGATACCACGTTTAGCAACCCAACAGATATAAGGTTACCCCACGGATAAAGGTGAACTAGCGTTACTATTTTTCCTTTTGGACTGGTAAATTAGAAAAAGAACAAATTCTATTAGCAGGCATCCACATGTTTTGGGTTATCGGTCTAATAAAATGACAATAGCGAAAACATAAAGAAGTGAGTTAGAGTTTGTAGTTGATTTCAACCAAATTTCCACAGACAACAGTATTACTTGCTAAAACTATGAATGTTATAATAAATTATAAGTGGTTCATAGATTATAGCATAGCACAAGTTTATCATTGTCAACTTGTATTTTTCAGCCTCAAATGGCTTTGATCTTAACTTCAAATGACTAACAGGTAAATACTTTGGACTTGCTGTGTTTTTTAAATTCATAAATGCATAAGCAATGTATCCAGAGTGCCACACAAGGTTGTTGCCCCATGCATACTGCATATTAGAGTTATTTGAGGTTGTTTGCGGTCGTTTAAGGTCTTTTGAGGTGTTTAGGCAGTCCCTGTCTGGAACATCTGGGTTTCTGAAGTGTACCTCCAAGATTTGTGAATGATGCTGAATGTCTTTAAAGTCACAGTTTTTGTCAACAGGTGGTCTATTGATACCCAGTGGAATTGTAAGAAGGGACATTAAGAAGCACTGTACTATTATGTAGCCCTCAGTGGTGAAAATCAAAGAAAGTCAATGGTTTATATGACTTAGTATAGGGTTTGGGGACAAAGAGAAATTTAAATGAGATTTTGTTTGAAACTGATAAAAACTTTCAAAGAGACAAAACATTTTCCTTTTATCTTCCAGACTTTGATTGAAGAAGCCTGTTGCTTTTTGAAGAGTTTTCAAAGACCTTTTCAGACAATTTGTTTCACAGCACTTGAAAGTATCTTTATTTTGTACAATGGGCTTCTAAACAAAATGCCACAGGGTGAACGCAGCATCAAAGATATCAAATGTTGCATGTATGAACTTCAAGTTAAGATATTTACTGTTTTTCGTAGCGCACCTAACTTTAGTCTCGTACTTAATCGTGTAATGTGAAATAGTATGCATTTCGTTATTGCTTTCTAAGATTGATAAATATTAACCGGAAAATAACACTCCTATCTGGAGTACATTGAAGAATGCCCATTTGATAAGCTGTGACGGGCACACAACTGTATGAATAAACAAAGGAACAAACAAACAAACAAACAGAAGATTACTCTGTGACTGGAGGGTAACCTCCGTCGACAGAGTATTATAATTTGTCTATGTCTTGAGTGTTCTCACTTGTATCTCTATGTTCCGTTTGCTGCATTCATACAATGTATGTGGTTTGGCATGTCGTCTGTACGATAATGCACATTCTTCTTTTTTAATGGGAGCTGTTGTTATAATCGATAATGATAATCGGTAATAATTTCAGAAATCACCCTTATTTGTTCGGTATTGTGGAACAGAATATGTGGTTTTGGCATTTGGTAAATCAACGTACCTCCAAGCAGATAGGGTTACACAAATGTATGACGTTGTGTTGTCTAATGCAAGAACAGCTGTCGCAGTAGAGGAACCCCTAAACAGATGTTTGTCTCTGGCTTAATAGCGCTTTGCATTGGCCAGCGCCAGTGTTACGATAAATATTAAGTACATACTCTGTCGTTGCATTGCGATGATTGGATATTGCCAAACATGCTGTGTGATTCTTCTGCTGCTTTTAGCATGCATGTTGTCAGCTGTTCTATCAGTATTTTGTTGGCATAGTGTAGTTGTAATTGATGCGGCAAAGTTACAGATGTAATTGAACAGATGTTGGTCGTAGTATTGTGTGATGTAAGGACAACAGCTGGCGTTGTGGATCAACTGTTTGGGGTATCCCTGACAATTTTTAATATTTTTCATTTGGTGTTGTTTTTTTGAGACACTGATTTTGCTGTTGATGCGTACAGGATTGTGTTTTACATTTGACAGTAATAGGTACATTAGCTTTTAAGTAAGTTTTTGGTATAAGTCGATGTGATGTGTTCTGTATGCGATTTAAACATATTGTCACACACCACAGAAAACCAACCTAGAAACCATAATTACATCACACTGTATATGTTACCGAAGGTCACTTGTTGTAATTGTGTCAACTATTGCAGCAGTATTGAGTCCTCTCTTAATACATGCAGCACAAATTAACTTTATAAGGATATAGCTTGAGCTTTGAATACTTAACTGAATCATGTAGGCCCCAGCTTGCTATGGAGTCCATTGAGTGTAGGGACCAAAATTGTATATGATCTATTCTATGATCCATACAACCTTTGATGATCAATCTAAAAGCATCATGCAAAATTCACTTTTTATGAAATTTGTTTGATTACTATACTAATAAGATTTTTGGTGACTCACCTCACATTCTCCCTCATAAGTCATATATGCAAACTGACAGAATGAACTTTTTTGTTAAGCTGAAATTTTTGCTATGATCATAAATTTCATTACAAATTTTTAACACACTGGCTATTGGTCCCAGGGCTTTGGGTGGGTACCAAAGTTCAATGTTAATTCTACAATGTGCCAGCAAGGCGGATCCTTGTTGCTGGATACCAATGGTGTTTGAATGCATATACCGGTATCTTCATTATTTTGCTTCACTGTTGTTTGCACTCAGAATGTTACTTTGAACATAACTTGAAGATTACCTGCAACAATAGATTTTGACAACTCATAGACAAAAACCTATTAACTGTGACATGCAACCTTTTGTTGGGGAGCTAACAAGCCTAAAACTTTTACCCTGAATCATTTGGCATTTAGAATTTGATTAAAGCCAGCTGCTTTTGACAGAGCCCCACATGGTTGTACGTGCAGTGGTTCAATTACTGTAGCAGCGCCAGTCTAGTAGCCAGTGGGTACCATCTGGATAGTAGTTCACTCTTATGTTCGCTTCTGCTATCCGTCTGGAGACTGCACATTCAAACGGTTTGGTGCTAATATCAGTTAATGAGCGAATCAAGGAATAGGTTCTAGAGCATTCGTTCGATGACAACAGGCCCTCCCACAAGCAGATGGAGGGCTTGGCCGGTGTTGGAACACCTGTTCGAATGATTTCTTGAACCCATTCCATAATTCGCTCATATGTGGGGCCCAATCAGTGCCTGTGTCCAAAATTTGGACGATTCCAGTCGTTAAGATGGTCCGCGTTCCTAGACGGAAACACAGAAAAGCGACATTATATACAAAATGTAGTGTATAATGAATGTCAGAGCTAGAAGCGACTGTATATAGTATATAATGAACACCGGAGTGAATTACTTTGATTCCGGATGGTACCCACGCTACCAGTCTAGTGCGCTGTGCAATAAAATAATCACCTGCAGCTGCCAATTTGAAAGTTTAGATGTAAATTGAGAAGTTTTCTTTCCAGTGATAAAGGAGCTGTGCATGAAAAGTTTAGTCAATTACTTCATGTACATTGATGCACTTGAGCAAGATTAAAAAGAATTGGAAACAAAGAATAATTGCAGAAAACTAATTGTGAGTTTATCAAACAAATTTTAGCGAAATTTGGGTTTACTTCTAAATCAGCTCTAGAATGATATACAAATTTATAAAAACATTAACAACTGTCTAAAATTTACCACAAAGTGTCCAGGAGATACATTGGTTGATTGATACAGATGTTTGTGACGTCATTCTGATTAATCTCCAACTTACCTGCTCTTCATGTGGAAAATTACCTTTATCTGCAAGTCGACTGTTAACAATTTATAAAAAGTCTTGCATCAAGGTATGCTTGTGGCTATAGCTAATCAATTGTCGTCATACAGGCAGAATGACGACAGCATAAATTGATAGTAACTAAATGACAGTGTTGTTTTTCTTTTCAGATTTTAGCTTCCCAGACAGTAATATCATTGCATACCAACTAAAAGTTTCTTACTGTAGACAAGTTTGGTGACACAGGACAGCTGCATTGAAAAAAATTGTGTTATTGAGGCCTTCTCAAACACCTAACGGGAGGTGCCCCAACACGGTACGCTTTTTCTTGCGCTCAAACTCATGGCGCTCCATCGCTAGTTGCCTGAGAGTGGTCAAATTTTGATGACTGAATTTTTTACTCATAGATTTGAACAACATACTTGAATAAGAAATGCATTCGTGTGGTTCATGAACCTTTCGCGCTGCGTGTTACAAGCGGCAAACACTGAGAGACAATTTCGTGTATGTAACCTTCCAATTTTGTGCTACGCTGGACAGTGTGCCTAACTCGGTACGCTTTTTTTAATATTTTGCTCTCTTCAGAAGTAAGTGGTAAATCTAAGTACACAGAAAAAAATTAATAGTATGATATTTTAGCTTTCTTTTGACAGTAAAATCGTGACTGTATGTGCTTCTTGTCTCACATGAGGAAGGCTGTACCTAGAACAATCCAGCTGATGTTTTACGGGCAATGGGCTGAATGCACTGATTGTGAATGCCCGACTAAAAAACCCATTACGAAAAAACGACATCGCCAACATCAACAAAACTCTGTCTGATTATATGAAAATATCATCTACATCTCTCTGTCAAGTCTTATTTTCATAGACAGCACGAATCATTTGTTACAGTCAAATAAATCTTTGGAGCGTTCTCTAGTCTGCCACCTTCACGGCCACACTCCCTTGGGAGTACAATGGTGGCAATGTTTATGTCGCTTCCTTTTGGTTGCTTTTCTACTCAACAAACATTTGAAGACCCATATTCATAGTGTTTTATGGAGATTTATCTATGTGTATCATGGCAGTTGTGTGACTGCTTGGATGAGTTCGTATAGTTAGCGACACGAGCCGCCAATACGCAGAGGCCGGTGACCGCAGTGATTCAGCACTGTCAACATTACTGTTAGAATTCTGCTCTTAAAAAAACATGAAGTAAATATGTTAAAGTATACTTGGAATGCAAATTAAAGCTGTGTGCATGGTTTATTTACCTTAAAGTTTGTAATCAGCATAGTCAGTGGCAACAAACACGGTGTACTTATGGATAATAAGATCAGCAAAAAATCCGTACCGTCTTACGACGGGGACCGTCTTAGGGCGGCCCCCGTTAGTAGATATCTGAAGTGTGCATATGTGTTCTTTGTGAAAATTGCTTATAATTATGCTTTATAACTGATATCTTTGAGTTATAGTTTTTTTTTCATATATTTAACTTCAGATACCTGCCAGAATTATGAGAGTAAGGTGTTGATGTTATACAATTTAAGTAATTGCATCCTACAGAACAATGAGAAAACTAGAAAGGCAACATTAATGTTTTACTTTTTTACATTTATCAAGCTACAATTTACTCGCAGACAATACTACAGGGTATACCATTAGGCCCAAACTATAATATTGTGTGCCAGTACAAAATTGTCCATATTTACAAATAGCTAATATCCTGCAGTTTCAAGGTCTGATTGGTTCCTGACAGAAGAAGAAATAAAAGAACATATCTGAGCAAAAACAATGTTTTTCCATACTGGGGAAAACATAACTACACCATGTACTATTATTGTAGTATATAAGACTGGAATGTTCGTCCATGTATTTTACAGGAGATTGTTGCGGCCATTGAGAGCAGCTGCAATATTGTTCCTGTCATGTCATCGTTCTCATGGCCCACACCAGAAGAATTGCCAGAAGACATGAGGGCAGTGTGCTACTTCAATGGTATCAAGTAAGTACCTCTGGGTCCCTAGTCACAGAATACATGCATGCCTTACCTGTAATGTACCTCATCTGGTCTCACCTGTCCCTTTAGCTAGTCATAGAAAATACACCTTGGCTGGGCGACTACTCTCTCTTCACAGCCAGGGGCTGAATTGTGACAAGCTTACACTTGGCGGAGCTAAATCGCAAGGGTCTGGGTCGGCTGCCATTCGGCGCTGTGCTCAGGTGACCTCAATACGACAGTTATTGCCCTGGGTGCAGCCATAGGACTGTAGGTCTTGAAACACTCACACTGGGAAGGACCCCTTCTTTTTTTTTCTTAAACATACTCGAGGTGTGGCTCTCCTTAGACATGGGACCTCCATTTAAGTTCCTATATCTGAGTGATGGTCCTAACAGAAGCTAGGTACTCATTTTCACCTGAGTTAAGTGAGGAAAGTCTGTATGAAAAGTGCCTTTCCCAAGGGCACAACATTGGGGCAAATCAGCGGTTTCAAACCCGTTACCTGGGGGTCTGGGTCAAACACTTTTGCACCGCGCGATGCCACTCATCATTGTTGCAGGGACTTTGTGCATGTTATTATGCTGTACAAGAAAATCTCATTGACTGTAATGTAGATTCAACAAGCTAAGAATGATTTAGAGAAGTATGCCATCTTTAAACCATCTTAGAATTATCTTGACCTCATTTACATATCATTACCTGGTGAACTCCATGTTCTGGTTTGACGAGAGATAACAGATTTTGATGCTGTCTGGTGCATCTGACCATTTTCAAGTGTGTCTTACTACCTGGATGTCTAACTTTCTTCAACAGATGAGATGTATATTAAACACATCATATAAAAGAATGAAGGAAATGGAAGAGCAAATAAATCAAGTTATTTCATGGA